>NC_088401.1:78597277-78774777 GCF_034236695.1 Oncorhynchus nerka | reverse complement strand
AGACCAACTCCAACTTCCAGCCCTGTCTGACATAGAGACTCACTCCAACCTCCAGCCCTGTCTGACATAGAGACCCACTCCAACCTCCAACCCTGTCTGACATAGAGACTCACTCCAACCTCCAGCCCTGTCTGACGTTGAGCCACTCCAACCTCCAGCCCTGTCTGACGTAGAGACCCACTCCAAATTCCAACCCTGTCTGACATAGAGACCAACTCCAACTTCCAACCCTGTCTGACATAGAGACCAACTCCAACCTCCAGCCCTGTCTGACATAGAGACCAACTCCAACCTCCAACCCTGTCTGACATAGAGACAAGCTCCAACCTCCAGCCCTGTCTGACATAGAGACAACACCCTCCTCCAGCCCTGTCTGACATAGAGACCAACTCCAACCTCCAACCCTGTCTGACATAGAGACCAACTCCAACCTCCAACCCTGTCTGACATAGAGACCCACTCCAACCTCCAACCCTGTCTGACATAGAGACTCACTCCAACCTCCAGCCCTGTCTGACGTTGAGCCACTCCAACCTCCAGCCCTGTCTGACATAGAGACCCACTCCAACCTTCCAGCCCTGTCTGACATAGAGACCAACTCCAACTTCCAGCCCTGTCTGACATAGAGACCCAAGCTCCCTCCTCCAGCCCTGTCTGACATAGAGACCAACTCCAACCTCCAACCCTGTCTGACATAGAGACCAACTCCAACCTCCAACCCTGTCTGACATAGAGACCCACTCCAACCTCCAGCCCTGTCTGACATAGAGACCAACTCCAACCTCCAGCCCTGTCTGACGTTGAGCCACTCCAACCTCCAGCCCTGTCTGACATAGAGACCCACTCCAACCTCCAACCCTGTCTGACATAGAGACCAACTCCAACCTCCAGCCCTGTCTGACATAGAGACCAACTCCAACCTCCAACCCTGTCTGACATAGAGACTCACTCCAACCTCCAGCCCTGTCTGACATAGAGACCACCCTCCTCCAGCCCTGTCTGACATAGAGACCAACTCCAACCTCCAGCCCTGTCTGACATAGAGACCAACTCCAACCTCCAGCCCTGTCTGACATAGAGACCCACTCCAACCTCCAACCCTGTCTGACATAGAGACCAACTCCAACCTCCAGCCCTGTCTGACATAGAGACCAACTCCAACCTCCAAACCTGTCTGACATAGAGACCAACTCCAACCTCCAACCCTGTCTGACATAGAGACCCAGCTCCAACCTCCAGCCCTGTCTGACATAGAGACCAACTCCAACCTCCAGCCCTGTCTGACATAGAGACCAACTCCAACCTCCAGCCCTGTCTGACATAGAGACCACTCCAACCTCCAGCCCTGTCTGACATAGAGACCCACTCCAACCTCCAACCCTGTCTGACATAGAGACTCACTCCAACCTCCAGCCCTGTCTGACGTTGAGCCACTCCAACCTCCAGCCCTGTCTGACGTAGAGACCCACTCCAACTTCCAACCCTGTCTGACATAGAGACCAACTCCAACTTCCAACCCTGTCTGACATATAGACCAACTCCAACCTCCAGCCCTGTCTGACATAGAGACCAACTCCAACCTCCAACCCTGTCTGACATAGAGACAAGCTCCCTTCTCCAGCCCTGTCTGACATAGAGACAAGCACCCTCCTCCAGCCCTGTCTGACATAGAGACCAACTCCAACCTCCAACCCTGTCTGACATAGAGACCAACTCCAACCTCCAACCCTGTCTGACATAGAGACCCACTCCAACCTCCAACCCTGTCTGACATAGAGACTCACTCCAACCTCCAGCCCTGTCTGACGTTGAGCCACTCCAACCTCCAGCCCTGTCTGACGTAGAGACCCACTCCAACTTCCAACCCTGTCTGACATAGAGACCAACTCCAACCTCCAACCCTGTCTGACATAGAGACCAACTCCAACCTCCAGCCCTGTCTGACATAGAGACCAACTCCAACCTCCAACCCTGTCTGACATAGAGACAAGCTCCAACCTCCAGCCCTGTCTGACATAGAGACCAACACCCTCCTCCAGCCCTGTCTGACATAGAGACCAACTCCAACCTCCAACCCTGTCTGACATAGAGACCAACTCCAACCTCCAACCCTGTCTGACATAGAGACCCACTCCAACCTCCAACCCTGTCTGACATAGAGACCCACTCCAACCTCCAGCCCTGTCTGACATAGAGACCCACTCCAACCTCCAAACCTGTCTGACATAGAGACCAACTCCAACTTCCAACCCTGTCTGACATAGAGACCCACTCCAACCTCCAGCCCTGTCTGACATAGAGACCAACTCCAACTTCCAACCCTGTCTGACATAGAGACCAACTCCAACCTCCAGCCCTGTCTGACATAGAGACCAACTCCAACCTCCAACCCTGTCTGACATAGAGACAAGCTCCCTCCTCCAGCCCTGTCTGACATAGAGACAAGCACCCTCCTCCAGCCCTGTCTGAGCCCTCCAACCCTGTCTGACATAGAGACCAACTCCAACCTCCAACCCTGTCTGACATAGAGACCCACTCCAACCTCCAACCCTGTCTGACATAGAGACCCACTCCAACCTCCAGCCCTGTCTGACATAGAGACCACTCCAACCTCCAAACCTGTCTGACATAGAGACCAACTCCAACCTCCAGCCCTGTCTGACATAGAGACGCACTCCAACCTCCAGCCCTGTCTGACATAGAGACCAAATCCAACCTCCAACCCTGTCTGACATAGAGACCAACTCCAACCTCTAACCGTCTGACATAGAGACCCACTCCAACCTCCAAACCTGTCTGACATAGAGACCAACTCCAACTTCCAACCCTGTCTGACATAGAGACCAACTCCAACCTCCAGCCCTGTCTGACATAGAGACCAACTCCAACTTCTAGCCCTGTCTGACATAGAGACCCACTCCAACCTCCAACCCTGTCTGACATAGAGACCAACTCCAACCTCCAACCCTGTCTGACATAGAGACCAACTCCAACCTCCAACCCTGTCTGACATAGAGACCAACTCCAACCTCCAACCCTGTCTGACATAGAGACCAACTCCAATCTCCAGCCCTGTCTGACATAGAGACCCACTCCAACCTCCAGCCCTGTCTGACATAGAGACAAGCTCCCTCCTCCAGCCCTGTCTGACATAGAGACCAACTCCAACCTCCAACCCTGTCTGACATAGAGACCCACTCCAACCTCCAACCCTGTCTGACATAGAGACCCACTCCAACCTCCAACCCTGTCTGACATAGAGACCAACTCCAACCTCCAGCCCTGTCTGACATAGAGACAAGCACCCAACCTCCAGCCCTGTCTGACATAGAGACCAACTCCAACCTCCAGCCCTGTCTGACATAGAGACCAACTCCAACCTCCAACCCTGTCTGACATAGAGACCCACTCCAACCTCCAGCCCTGTCTGACATAGAGACCACTCCAACCTCCAGCCCTGTCTGACATAGAGACCAAATCCAACCTCCAGCCCTGTCTGACATAGAGACCCACTCCAACCTCCAACCCTGTCTGACATAGAGACCAACTCCAACCTCCAACCCTGTCTGACATAGAGACCCACTCCAACCTCCAACCCTGTCTGACATAGAGACCAACTCCAACCTCCAAACCTGTCTGACATAGAGACCAACTCCAACTTCCAACCCTGTCTGACATAGAGACCCACCCAACCTCCAGCCCTGTCTGACATAGAGACCAACTCCAACTTCCAACCCTGTCTGACATAGAGACCAACTCCAACCTCCAACCCTGTCTGACATAGAGACCCACTCCAACCTCCAACCCTGTCTGACATAGAGACCAACTCCAACCTCCAGCCCTGTCTGACATAGAGACCAACTCCAACCTCCAGCCCTGTCTGACATAGAGACCAACTCCAACCTCCAGCCCTGTCTGACATAGAGACCCACTCCAACCTCCAGCCCTGTCTGACATAGAGACCACTCCAACCTCCAGCCCTGTCTGACGTTGAGCCCACTCCAACCTCCAGCCCTGTCTGACGTAGAGACCCACTCCAACCTTCCAACCCTGTCTGACATAGAGACCAACTCCAACCTCCAACCCTGTCTGACATAGAGACCAACTCCAACCTCCAGCCCTGTCTGACATAGAGACCAACTCCAACCTCCAACCCTGTCTGACATAGAGACAAGCTCCCTCCTCCAGCCCTGTCTGACATAGAGACAAGCACCCTCCTCCAGCCCTGTCTGACATAGAGACCAACTCCAACCTCCAACCCTGTCTGACATAGAGACCAACTCCAACCTCCAACCCTGTCTGACATAGAGACCCACTCCAACCTCCAACCCTGTCTGACATAGAGACCAACTCCAACCTCCAGCCCTGTCTGACATAGAGCCACTCCAACCTCCAGCCCTGTCTGACATAGAGACCACTCCAACCTCCAACCCTGTCTGACATAGAGACCAACTCCAACTTCCAACCCTGTCTGACATAGAGACCAACTCCAACCTCCAGCCCTGTCTGACATAGAGACCAACTCCAACCTCCAACCCTGTCTGACATAGAGACCAACTCCAACCTCCAGCCCTGTCTGACATAGAGACAACACCAACCTCCAGCCCTGTCTGACATAGAGACCAACTCCAACCTCCAACCCTGTCTGACATAGAGACCAACTCCAACCTCCAACCCTGTCTGACATAGAGACCCACTCCAACCTCCAACCCTGTCTGACATAGAGACCCACTCCAACCTCCAGCCCTGTCTGACATAGAGACCCACTCCAACCTCCAAACCTGTCTGACATAGAGACCAACTCCAACTTCCAACCCTGTCTGACATAGAGACCCACTCCAACCTCCAGCCCTGTCTGACATAGAGACCAACTCCAACTTCCAACCCTGTCTGACATAGAGACCAACTCCAACCTCCAGCCCTGTCTGACATAGAGACCAACTCCAACTTCCAACCCTGTCTGACATAGAGACCAACTCCAACCTCCAGCCCTGTCTGACATAGAGACCAACTCCAACTTCTAGCCCTGTCTGACATAGAGACCCACTCCAACCTCCAACCCTGTCTGACATAGAGACCAACTCCAACCTCCAACCCTGTCTGACATAGAGACCAACTCCAACCTCCAACCCTGTCTGACATAGAGACCAACTCCAACCTCCAGCCCTGTCTGACATAGAGACCAAATCCAACCTCCAGCCCTGTCTGACATAGAGACCAACTCCAACCTCCAGCCCTGTCTGACATAGAGACCAACTCCAACCTCCAACCCTGTCTGACATAGAGACCACTCCAACCTCCAACCCTGTCTGACATAGAGACCAACTCCAACCTCCAACCCTGTCTGACATAGAGACCAACTCCAACTTCCAACCCTGTCTGACATAGAGACCCACTCCAACCTCCAGCCCTGTCTGACATAGAGACCAACTCCAACTTCCAACCCTGTCTGACATAGAGACCAACTCCAACCTCTAACCCTGTCTGACATAGAGACCCACTCCAACCTCCAAACCTGTCTGACATAGAGACCAACTCCAACCTCCAGCCCTGTCTGACATAGAGACCAACTCCAACTTCCAGCCCTGTCTGACATAGAGACTCACTCCAACCTCCAGCCCTGTCTGACATAGAGACCCACTCCAACCTCCAACCCTGTCTGACATAGAGACTCACTCCAACCTCCAGCCCTGTCTGACGTTGAGCCACTCCAACCTCCAGCCCTGTCTGACGTAGAGACCCACTCCAACTTCCAACCCTGTCTGACATAGAGACCAACTCCAACTTCCAACCCTGTCTGACATAGAGACCAACTCCAACCTCCAGCCCTGTCTGACATAGAGACCAACTCCAACCTCCAACCCTGTCTGACATAGAGACAAGCTCCCTCCTCCAGCCCTGTCTGACATAGAGACAAGCACCCTCCTCCAGCCCTGTCTGACATAGAGACCAACTCCAACCTCCAACCCTGTCTGACATAGAGACCAACTCCAACCTCCAACCCTGTCTGACATAGAGACCCACTCCAACCTCCAACCCTGTCTGACATAGAGACTCAACTCCAACCTCCAGCCCTGTCTGACAGAGCCACTCCAACCTCCAGCCCTGTCTGACGTAGAGACCCACTCCAACTTCCAACCCTGTCTGACATAGAGACCAACTCCAACTTCCAACCCTGTCTGACATAGAGACCAACTCCAACCTCCAGCCCTGTCTGACATAGAGACCAACTCCAACCTCCAACCCTGTCTGACATAGAGACAAGCTCCCTCCTCCAGCCCTGTCTGACATAGAGACCACCCAACTCCAGCCCTGTCTGACATAGAGACCAACTCCAACCTCCAGCCCTGTCTGACATAGAGACCAACTCCAACCTCCAACCCTGTCTGACATAGAGACCCACTCCAACCTCCAACCCTGTCTGACATAGAGACCCACTCCAACCTCCAGCCCTGTCTGACATAGAGACCCACTCCAACCTCCAAACCTGTCTGACATAGAGACCAACTCCAACTTCCAACCCTGTCTGACATAGAGACCCACTCCAACCTCCAGCCCTGTCTGACGTAGAGACCAACTCCAACCTCCAGCCCTGTCTGACATAGAGACCAACTCCAACCTCCAGCCCTGTCTGACATAGAGACCAACTCCAACCTCCAACCCTGTCTGACATAGAGACAAGCTCCCTCCTCCAGCCCTGTCTGACATAGAGACAAGCACCCTCCTCCAGCCCTGTCTGACATAGAGACCAACTCCAACCTCCAACCCTGTCTGACATAGAGACCAACTCCAACCTCCAACCCTGTCTGACATAGAGACCAACTCCAACCTCCAACCCTGTCTGACATAGAGACCCACTCCAACCTCCAACCCTGTCTGACATAGAGACCCACTCCAACCTCCAACCCTGTCTGACATAGAGACCAACTCCAACCTCCAGCCCTGTCTGACATAGAGACGCACTCCAACCTCCAGCCCTGTCTGACATAGAGACCCACTCCAACCTCCAGCCCTGTCTGACATAGAGACCAACTCCAACCTCCAACCCTGTCTGACATAGAGACCAACTCCAACCTCTAACCGTCTGACATAGAGACCCACTCCAACCTCCAAACCTGTCTGACATAGAGACCAACTCCAACTTCCAACCCTGTCTGATATAGAGACCAACTCCAACCTCCAGCCCTGTCTGACATAGAGATCAACTCCAACTTCTAGCCCTGTCTGACATAGAGACCCACTCCAACCTCCAACCCTGTCTGACATAGAGACCAACTCCAACCTCCAACCCTGTCTGACATAGAGACCAACTCCAACCTCCAACCCTGTCTGACATAGAGACCAACTCCAACCTCCAACCCTGTCTGACATAGAGACCAACTCCAACCTCCAACCCTGTCTGACATAGAGACCCACTCCAACCTCCAGCCCTGTCTGACATAGAGACAAGCTCCAACCTCCAGCCCTGTCTGACATAGAGACCAACTCCAACCTCCAACCCTGTCTGACATAGAGACCCACTCCAACCTCCAACCCTGTCTGACATAGAGACCCACTCCAACCTCCAACCCTGTCTGACATAGAGACCAACTCCAACCTCCAGCCCTGTCTGACATAGAGACGCACTCCAACCTCCAGCCCTGTCTGACATAGAGACGCACTCCAACCTCCAGCCCTGTCTGACATAGAGACCAAATCCAACCTCCAACCCTGTCTGACATAGAGACCCACTCCAACCTCCAGCCCTGTCTGACAGAGACCAACTCCAACCTCCAGCCCTGTCTGACATAGAGACCAACTCCAACCTCCAGCCCTGTCTGACATAGAGACCAACTCCAACCTCCAACCCTGTCTGACATAGAGACCAACTCCAACCTCCAACCCTGTCTGACATAGAGACCCACTCCAACCTCCAACCCTGTCTGACATAGAGACCCACTCCAACCTCCAGCCCTGTCTGACATAGAGACCCACTCCAACCTCCAAACCTGTCTGACATAGAGACCAACTCCAACTTCCAACCCTGTCTGACATAGAGACCCACTCCAACCTCCAGCCCTGTCTGACATAGAGACCAACTCCAACTTCCAACCCTGTCTGACATAGAGACCAACTCCAACCTCTAACCCTGTCTGACATAGAGACCCACTCCAACCTCCAAACCTGTCTGACATAGAGACCAACTCCAACTCTCCAGCCCTGTCTGACATAGAGACCAACTCCAACTTCCAACCCTGTCTGATATAGAGACCAACTCCAACCTCCAGCCCTGTCTGACATAGAGATCAACTCCAACTTCTAGCCCTGTCTGACATAGAGACCAACTCCAACCTCCAACCCTGTCTGACATAGAGACCAACTCCAACCTCCAACCCTGTCTGACATAGAGACCAACTCCAACCTCCAACCCTGTCTGACATAGAGACCAACTCCAACCTCCAACCCTGTCTGACATAGAGACCAACTCCAAATCTCCAGCCCTGTCTGACATAGAGACCCACTCCAACCTCCAGCCCTGTCTGACATAGAGACAAGCTCCCTCCTCCAGCCCTGTCTGACATAGAGACCAACTCCAACCTCCAACCCTGTCTGACATAGAGACCCACTCCAACCTCCAACCCTGTCTGACATAGAGACCCACTCCAACCTCCAACCCTGTCTGACATAGAGACCAACTCCAACCTCCAGCCCTGTCTGACATAGAGACCAACTCCAACCTCCAGCCCTGTCTGACATAGAGACCAACTCCAACCTCCAACCCTGTCTGACATAGAGACCAAATCCAACCTCCAACCCTGTCTGACATAGAGACCCACTCCAACCTCCAGCCCTGTCTGACAGAGACCAACTCCAACCTCCAGCCCTGTCTGACATAGAGACCAAATCCAACCTCCAGCCCTGTCTGACATAGAGACCAACTCCAACCTCCAACCCTGTCTGACATAGAGACCAACTCCAACCTCCAACCCTGTCTGACATAGAGACAAGCTCCCTCCTCCAGCCCTGTCTGACATAGAGACAAGCACCCTCCTCCAGCCCTGTCTGACATAGAGACCAACTCCAACCTCCAACCCTGTCTGACATAGAGACCAACTCCAACCTCCAACCCTGTCTGACATAGAGACCCACTCCAACCTCCAACCCTGTCTGACATAGAGACCCACTCCAACCTCCAGCCCTGTCTGACATAGAGACCCACTCCAACCTCCAAACCTGTCTGACATAGAGACCAACTCCAACTTCCAACCCTGTCTGACATAGAGACCCACTCCAACCTCCAGCCCTGTCTGACGTAGAGACCAACTCCAACTTCCAACCCTGTCTGACATAGAGACCAACTCCAACCTCCAGCCCTGTCTGACATAGAGACCAACTCCAACCTCCAACCCTGTCTGACATAGAGACAAGCTCCAACCTCCAGCCCTGTCTGACATAGAGACCAACACCCAACCTCCAGCCCTGTCTGACATAGAGACCAACTCCAACCTCCAACCCTGTCTGACATAGAGACCAACTCCAACCTCCAACCCTGTCTGACATAGAGACCCACTCCAACCTCCAACCCTGTCTGACATAGAGACCCTCCAACCTCCAACCCTGTCTGACATAGAGACCCACTCCAACCTCCAGCCCTGTCTGACATAGAGACCAACTCCAACCTCCAGCCCTGTCTGACATAGAGACCAACTCCAACCTCCAGCCCTGTCTGACAGAGACCAACTCCAACCTCCAGCCCTGTCTGACATAGAGACCAACTCCAACCTCCAACCCTGTCTGACATAGAGACCAACTCCAACCTCCAACCCTGTCTGACATAGAGACCCACTCCAACCTCCAAACCCTGTCTGACATAGAGACCAACTCCAACCTCCAGCCCTGTCTGACATAGAGACCAACTCCAACCTCCAGCCCTGTCTGACATAGAGATCAACTCCAACTTCTAGCCCTGTCTGACATAGAGACCCACTCCAACCTCCAACCCTGTCTGACATAGAGACCAACTCCAACCTCCAACCCTGTCTGACATAGAGACCAACTCCAACCTCCAACCCTGTCTGACATAGAGACCAACTCCAACCTCCAACCCTGTCTGACATAGAGACCAACTCCAATCTCCAGCCCTGTCTGACATAGAGACCCACTCCAACCTCCAGCCCTGTCTGACATAGAGACAAGCTCCCTCCTCCAGCCCTGTCTGACATAGAGACCAACTCCAACCTCCAACCCTGTCTGACATAGAGACCCACTCCAACCTCCAACCCTGTCTGACATAGAGACCCACTCCAACCTCCAACCCTGTCTGACATAGAGACCAACTCCAACCTCCAGCCCTGTCTGACATAGAGACGCACTCCAACCTCCAGCCCTGTCTGACATAGAGACGCACTCCAACCTCCAGCCCTGTCTGACATAGAGACCAAATCCAACCTCCAACCCTGTCTGACATAGAGACCCACTCCAACCTCCAGCCCTGTCTGACAGAGACCAACTCCAACCTCCAGCCCTGTCTGACATAGAGACCAAATCCAACCTCCAGCCCTGTCTGACATAGAGACCAACTCCAACCTCCAACCCTGTCTGACATAGAGACCAACTCCAACCTCCAACCCTGTCTGACATAGAGACCCACTCCAACCTCCAACCCTGTCTGACATAGAGACCAACTCCAACCTCCAACCCTGTCTGACATAGAGACCCACTCCAACCTCCAAACCTGTCTGACATAGAGACCAACTCCAACTTCCAACCCTGTCTGACATAGAGACCCACTCCAACCTCCAGCCCTGTCTGACATAGAGACCAACTCCAACTTCCAACCCTGTCTGACATAGAGACCAACTCCAACCTCCAGCCCTGTCTGACATAGAGACCAACTCCAACCTCCAACCCTGTCTGACATAGAGACCAACTCCAACTTCCAACCCTGTCTGATATAGAGACCAACTCCAACCTCCAGCCCTGTCTGACATAGAGATCAACTCCAACTTCTAGCCCTGTCTGACATAGAGACCCACTCCAACCTCCAACCCTGTCTGACATAGAGACCAACTCCAACCTCCAACCCTGTCTGACATAGAGACCAACTCCAACCTCCAACCCTGTCTGACATAGAGACCAACTCCAACCTCCAACCCTGTCTGACATAGAGACCAACTCCAAATCTCCAGCCCTGTCTGACATAGAGACCCACTCCAACCTCCAGCCCTGTCTGACATAGAGACCAAGCTCCAACCTCCAGCCCTGTCTGACATAGAGACCAACTCCAACCTCCAACCCTGTCTGACATAGAGACCCACTCCAACCTCCAACCCTGTCTGACATAGAGACCCACACCAACCTCCAACCCTGTCTGACATAGACACCAACTCCAACCTCCAGCCCTGTCTGACATAGAGACGCACTCCAACCTCCAGCCCTGTCTGACATAGAGACGCACTCCAACCTCCAGCCCTGTCTGACATAGAGACCAAATCCAACCTCCAACCCTGTCTGACATAGAGACCCACTCCAACCTCCAGCCCTGTCTGACAGAGACCAACTCCAACCTCCAGCCCTGTCTGACATAGAGACCAAATCCAACCTCCAGCCCTGTCTGACATAGAGACCAACTCCAACCTCCAACCCTGTCTGACATAGAGACCAACTCCAACCTCCAACCCTGTCTGACATAGAGACCCACTCCAACCTCCAACCCTGTCTGACATAGAGACCAACTCCAACTCCAACCTCCAGCCCTGTCTGACATAGAGACCAACTCCAACCTCCAAACCCTGTCTGACATAGAGACCAACTCCAACTTCCAACCCTGTCTGACATAGAGACCAACTCCAACCTCCAGCCCTGTCTGACATAGAGACCAACTCCAACCTCCAACCCTGTCTGACATAGAGACCAACTCCAACCTCTAGCCCTGTCTGACATAGAGACCACTCCAACCTCCAACCCTGTCTGACATAGAGACTAACTCCAACCTCCAGCCCTGTCTGACGTTGAGCCACTCCAACCTCCAGCCCTGTCTGACGTAGAGACCCACTCCAACCTCCAACCCTGTCTGACATAGAGACCAACTCCAACTTCCAACCCTGTCTGACATAGAGACCAACTCCAACTTCCAACCCTGTCTGACATAGAGACCAACTCCAACCTCCAGCCCTGTCTGACATAGAGACCAACTCCAACCTCCAGCCCTGTCTGACATAGAGACCAACTCCAACCTCCAACCCTGTCTGACATAGAGACCAACTCCAACCTCCAACCCTGTCTGACATAGAGACCAACTCCAACCTCCAACCCTGTCTGACATAGAGACCCACTCCAACCTCCAACCCTGTCTGACATAGAGACTCACTCCAACCTCCAGCCCTGTCTGACATAGAGACAAGCTCCCTCCTCCAGCCCTGTCTGACATAGAGACCAACTCCAACCTCCAACCCTGTCTGACATAGAGACCCACTCCAACCTCCAACCCTTTCTGACAGAGACCAACTCCAACCTCCAGCCCTGTCTGACGTTGAGCCACTCCAACCTCCAGCCCTGTCTGACAGAGACCAACTCCAACCTCCAGCCCTGTCTGACGTTGAGCCACTCCAACCTCCAGCCCTGTCTGACATAGAGACCAACTCCAACCTCCAACCCTGTCTGACATAGAGACCAACTCCAACCTCCAACCCTGTCTGACATAGAGACCAACTCCAACCTCCAGCCCTGTCTGACATGAGCCACTCCAACCTCCAGCCCTGTCTGACATTGAGACCACTCCAACCTCCAGCCCTGTCTGACGTAGAGACCAACTCCACTCCAACCCTGTCTGACATAGAGACCAACTCCAACCTCCAACCCTGTCTGACATAGAGACCCACTCCAACCTCCAGCCCTGTCTGACATAGAGACCCACTCCAACCTCCAGCCCTGTCTGACATAGAGACCAACTCCAACCTCCAACCCTGTCTGACATAGAGACCCACTCCAACCTCCAGCCCTGTCTGACATAGAGACCCAACTCCAACCTCCAGCCCTGTCTGACGTTGAGACCAACTCCAACCTCCAGCCCTGTCTGACATAGAGACCAACTCCAACCTCCAACCCTGTCTGACATAGAGACCAACTCCAACCTCCAACCCTGTCTGACATAGAGACCAACTCCAACCTCCAGCCCTGTCTGACATAGAGACCAACTCCAACCTCCAACCCTGTCTGACATAGAGACCAACTCCAACATCCAGCCCTGTCTGACATAGAGCCACTCCAACCTCCAGCCCTGTCTGACGTAGAGACCCACTCCAACCCTGTCTGACATAGAGACCAACTCCAACCTCCAACCCTGTCTGACATAGAGACCCACTCCAACCTCCAACCCTGTCTGACATAGAGACCCACTCCAACCTCCAACCCTGTCTGACATAGAGACCAACTCCAACCTCCAACCCTGTCTGACATAGAGACCAACTCCAACCTCCAGCCCTGTCTGACATAGAGACCAACTCCAACCTCCAGCCCTGTCTGACATAGAGACCCACTCCAACCTCCAACCCTGTCTGACAGAGACCAACTCCAACCTCCAGCCCTGTCTGACATAGAGACCAACTCCAACCTCCAACCCTGTCTGACATAGAGACCAACTCCAACTTCCAACCCTGTCTGACATAGAGACCAACTCCAACCTCCAGCCCTGTCTGACATAGAGACCAACTCCAACCTCCAGCCCTGTCTGACATAGAGACCAACTCCAACCTCCAACCCTGTCTGACATAGAGACCCACTCCAACCTCCAACCCTGTCTGACATAGAGACCAACTCCAACCTCCAAACCCTGTCTGACATAGAGACCCACTCCAACCTCCAACCCTGTCTGACATAGAGACCCACTCCAACCTCCAGCCCTGTCTGACATAGAGACCAACTCCAACCTCCAACCCTGTCTGACATAGAGACCAACTCCAACCTCCAACCCTGTCTGACATAGAGACCCACTCCAACCTCCAGCCCTGTCTGACATAGAGACCAACTCCAACTTCCAACCCTGTCTGACATAGAGACCAACTCCAACCTCTAACCCTGTCTGACATAGAGACCCACTCCAACCTCCAAACCTGTCTGACATAGAGACCAACTCCAACTTCCAACCCTGTCTGACATAGAGACCAACTCCAACCTCCAGCCCTGTCTGACATAGAGACCAACTCCAACTTCCAACCCTGTCTGACATAGAGACCAACTCCAACTTCTAGCCCTGTCTGACATAGAGACCCACTCCAACCTCCAACCCTGTCTGACATAGAGACTAACTCCAACCTCCAGCCCTGTCTGACGTTGAGCCACTCCAACCTCCAGCCATGTCTGACGTAGAGACCCACTCCAACCTCCAGCCCTGTCTGACTTTGAGCCACTCCAACCTCCAGCCCTGTCTGACGTTGAGCCACTCCAACCTCCAGCCCTGTCTGACGTAGAGACCCACTCCAACCTCCAACCCTGTCTGACATAGAGACCAACTCCAACTTCCAACCCTGTCTGACATAGAGACCAACTCCAACTTCCAACCCTGTCTGACATAGAGACCAACTCCAACCTCCAGCCCTGTCTGACATAGAGACCAACTCCAACCTCCAGCCCTGTCTGACATAGAGACCAACTCCAACCTCCAACCCTGTCTGACATAGAGACCAACTCCAACCTCCAACCCTGTCTGACATAGAGACCAACTCCAACCTCCAACCCTGTCTGACATAGAGACCCACTCCAACCTCCAACCCTGTCTGACATAGAGACTCACTCCAACCTCCAGCCCTGTCTGACATAGAGACAAGCTCCCTCCTCCAGCCCTGTCTGACATAGAGACCAACTCCAACCTCCAACCCTGTCTGACATAGAGACCCACTCCAACCTCCAACCCTTTCTGACGTTGAGCCACTCCAACCTCCAGCCCTGTCTGACAGAGACCAACTCCAACCTCCAGCCCTGTCTGACTTGTAGACCCACTCCAACCTCCAACCCTGTCTGACATAGAGACTCACTCCAACCTCCAGCCCTGTCTGACGTTGAGCCACTCCAACCTCCAGCCCTGTCTGACGTTGAGCCACTCCAACATCCAGCCCTGTCTGACGTTGAGCCACTCCAACCTCCAGCCCTGTCTGACGTAGAGACCCACTCCAACCTCCAACCCTGTCTGACATAGAGACCAACTCCAACCTCCAACCCTGTCTGACATAGAGACCCACTCCAACCTCCAACCCTGTCTGACATAGAGACCCACTCCAACCTCCAGCCCTGTCTGACATAGAGACCAACTCCAACCTCCAGCCCTGTCTGACATAGAGACCAACTCCAACCTCCAACCCTGTCTGACATAGAGACCTACTCCAACTTCCAACCCTGTCTGACATAGAGACCAACTCCAACCTCCAACCCTGTCTGACATAGAGCGGCTCCAAGTGCAAGCGTGTGATTGTGTGAAAACACTGCACTAAATGTCACATAACACTCTTGCTCTTGAATTATTTAGTATCGTCTTGGTTGCATAGAATATCTGGCTTGTAAAGATAGCAAGTTATACATCCCGAATAGCACCCTAGTCCCTATATAGTAAGCTTATTTAGACCAGAAGCCAATGGGCCCTGATCAAAAGTAGAAGTGGTGTAAAGTACTTGAAAGTACTACTTAAGTAGTTTACATCAGTACTTTACTTTACTATTTATATTTTGACAACTTTTACTTCACTACATTCCTAAAGAAAATGATGTACTTTTTGCTCCATACATTTTCCCTGACATCCAAAAGTACTCTTTACATTTTGAGTGCTTAGCAGGACAGGAAAATCATCTCATTCACACATTTATCAAGATCCCTGGTTATCCCTACAGCCTCTGACCTGGCGGACTCACTAAACAGATGCTTCGTTTGTAAATGATGTCTGAGTGTTGGAGTGCGCTGGTGGCTATCAGCAAATTTGGTTTGCTTAATATAAGGAATTTGAAAAGATTTATACTTTTACTGTTGATAGTTAAGTATATTTTAGCAATTACATTTACTTTTGATACTTACGGATTTTACTGCGTGACATTCACTTTTACTTGAGTCATTTTCTATTAAGGTATCTTTACTGGGCCTTAAGGGGCCAAGCCCCCTAAGGCCCACCCATATCTCTGGCTTTGTTGTGTACAACCTTCAGTGGTGGAAAAAGTACCCAATAATCATACTTGAGTAAAAGTAAAGATACCTTAACAGAAAATGACTCAAGTAAAAGTGAATGTCACACAGTAAAATCCTTAATTATCAAAAGTAAATGTACCTCCTTGCCCATCCAAATAAAATATTGAAATATTTATCATTTATTTTGCCGAGACATGCACAGAAAGACCCATCAATCTCAGTTAAAGGAACCGAGCGAGCGAAAATGTTCCCCTGTCTCAGTATGTGTAGAGAAAGCATCCGAGCGAGGGAAACAGCTCCCCTCTGTATGTAGCCCATGTATCTGATGCTGTCTGGACCAGAAGAGTATGGCATGTCATACTACATACAGAGGGGGGTTGTTTCGCTCACTCAGATGCTTTCTCCTGTGACATAGTTTCAGCAGTGAGGAAGAGGCGAAGTGAGAGGGCTCACTCTCGCTAAATTCTGCCCAGAAAAACCCAATGCGTTTCTATGGGAATAATTTGCAGACCTAAGCTCGTCGCCTGCCACCCCGCCTTTGGGACAAATACTTCCATTGTTAGGTCGGAGACATTAGCATCTCGTCATTATATACAGGTCTCTGCTTTCGGACCATGCCTCAGGACTACCTGGCATGATGACTCCTTGCTGTCCCCAGTCCACCTGGCCGTGCTGCTGCTCCAGTTTCAACTGTTCTGCCTGTGATTATTATTATTTGACCATGCTGGTCATTTATGAACATTTGAACATCTTGGCCATGTTCTGTTATAATCTCCACCCGGCACAGCCAGAAGAGGACTGGCCACCCCACATAGCCTGGTTCTTCTCTAGATTTCTTCCTAGATTCTGGCCTTTCTAGAGAGTTTTTCCTAGCCACCGTGCTTCTACACCTGCATTGCTTGCTATTTGTGGTTTTAGGCTGGGTTTCTGTACAGCACTTTGAGATATCAGCTGATGTACGAAGGGCTATATAAATACATTTGATTTGATTTGCTTTTAGCCTCTTGTGAATTGTAAAGGAAAGTTGTTGGGTGCACAGTTAGGACGCTGTACTGTCCTAAAGTAAATTATGTCTAATTGAAATCATTCAAAATACTTCTGCAGGGAGCATGACTTAGCCACAGAGGATAACTAGACTCTTTAAATGTTTATTTCTGTAGTTTGTTTCAAATCACCAGTGTGTTTGGGAAGCCCGCAATTTGGGTAGTGTGCATGGCAATAGGTCTAGCTAATTGAGTTGCGGCTGTCAGGTAAAAGCGTGTGAAGATAATGTGTCGAGTATAATTTACAATCTTGCATCAAGAAGAAGGGGAGGAGCGTGTGGCGAGTACATGGTGTGTCTCTTTCCAGAATGCATGGTGCGTCTCTCTCCAGAATGCATGGTGCGTCTCTCTCCAGAATGCATGGTGCGTCTCTTTCCAGAATGCATGGTGCGTCTCTCTCCAGAATGCATGGTGCGTCTCTCTCCAGAATGCATGGTGCGTCTCTCTCCAGAATGCATGGTGCGTCTCTCTCCAGAATGCATGGTGCGTCTCTCTCCAGAATGCATGGTGCGTCTCTCTCCAGAATGCATGGTGCGTCTCTCTCCAGAATGCATGGTGCGTCTCTCTCCAGAATGCATGGTGCGTCTCTCTCCAGAATGCATGGTGCGTCTCTCTCCAGAATGCATGGTGCGTCTCTCTCCAGAATGAATGGTGCGTCTCTCTCCAGAATGCATGCATATAAAGGAAAGTGCCCATTTGGCAATGTCGGATTTCTGATTGTTTTAACTCACCACGTACACCACTCAATTTTTCTTCGCCTCACACAAGTCAATGAACTCTGTTTTTGAAACATCCATGAAAATAGTTCCTTAGTATTTGAAAAATCTTTCCAACACTCCCGGCTTCGGGAATCACCAAGCCATGTGAAAGAGCAAAATATCATGATTTGATGATCCCGTATATCAAGTGGAAACGTCATGTCACGACCTCTCCTCGTCATAAAAAAAACAGCTTTCCGTCTGGAAACTCTGGGGGCCTGGAATAGGCTAGTTGATACAATGTTGGAAGTTCATATAGAAAGGGAGGTAGACAGGTGGAGTTGATAGATGAATGTGATTGAAAGAACCAGAATTTATCAGGATATCGTCTATTGTTTATATTTGTGGGCTTTTGGCCTGTGTATTTTACTTAGTTGACTATGGACCTACTGCTGCATCTCTGAGTCATATGCTCTAATTTCCTGAGCTGCCAATGAATCAGTGTATCAATGTGTTCATATGTCTAGAGCTAGAGCTCTCAGCATAGCTGAATTTTAACATTCAGATTGTATCATTTTACATCATATTTGTATGATTAACAACAATAAAATTAAAAAAAATCAAGTTATTATTGAAATGAAACTGTTCCAAGAAAATGTGCATATAAAAGTAATCATAACTGGCACGCAGATTGGTAGAAAATGTGCATATAAAAGTAATCATAACTGGCACGCAGATTGGTAGAAATTGTAGGATGAATTGTAAGCTTCCCAATGCAGACTTGAAACTCACAAGCTTGGCTGTGGTCTTTACCATTACAGCCGTTAAAACAACTGTGAACGAGCAGACACATGTACACATAGGAGGCCCCGTGAAAAACCGTGCCCCCCTATGGAAACCAAAGGCCAAAACGCTCTGAGGGAACAGGGCAAGGGAAATGAAGTCCCTAGAGAAAGCAAGAACAAGATGGGTGTCAGAAGTGGGGCAGCAGTATAAAAATAATGGGAAAAAGGGAGATGGTTTGTTAAAGAATGGTAGAAAGTCTAAGCAGAGTGAGTTGAAGACAGGAGGAGAAATGGAAATGAATGAGAGTGAAGTATCAGAGGTGGTAGGTGTGGTGAAGTTATCGGAGACGGAGGCTTGCACCGAGGATCAGGATGAAGAAGAGTCTGTGACAGTAGGAGTGAAGTTTCTGGAAAAAGTTTTTGGCTGATCAATTTGTGGTTTCACAGTGGTTGAAAAAAGAGTTGGGTCATGTGGAATCGGTGAGGGTAACCAGAAGTGGACTAGTGATAACTGTTTGTGTTTCCGTTGGGCAGAGGGAGAATGCGCTCAAAGAAAACAAATGGAGGAAATAAAAGTGAATTGTTTCGTTCTCAAGAAAAGGGCACCAATGGAAGGAGTGATAACTGGGCTAGCAGTAAATATAAAAGTTGACCAGCTGAGGGGAAAGATTCCCAGTGTATGTGATGCTCGTAGTTTGATGCAACGCAGACAGGGTGGCGAGAGTAGGGAGAGTAGTTCTTTTGAGTTTTGAAGTTGAGTCCACCCGACAAAGTGAAGTTAGTTATAAGTGATCCTGTATGAGCGTATGTGCCAAATACATTACCATGTTACAGGTGTCAAGCTTATGGACATGTGGCAGCAGTGTGTAGGAGGGAGGGTCCAAGGTGTGAGACTTGTGCAGAAGGACGTGAGACAACGGCATGTGTAGTTTTGGGGAAAGTAGTGGAATGTGCTAATTGTAGAGGTGTCCATGGAGCTGGGGATCAGACATGTCCCGGGTGAGAGAGGCAGGTTGAGGTTCCCAGGGTTACAGTAGTGAGAAGTTGTCATGCCTAGGCAGTGAAGACAGTAGAGGAACATGGGTCAAGGGGGAGGAGTGGTGAGAGTAGTAGAGACATACCAGTACAGAGCGATAGGCCAAAAAGTGATATCATTTCAGCAGATTGTGTTTTTAGCATTTATAGCCATGGTTATCTATTGTACTGCAGGGATGGATCAGACATCTCAGAAAATGGAGGTTGTGGTGGCAGCTGCAGAGAGGTATTTGGGTGCGTGAGACAACATCAGAAGAGTTACAGGGTGTGTTAAGTGGTTGATTTCATGCATGTTGACATAAGAAGCCTCCTTCCTAAGTTTGTTTAACTCACTGCTTTAGCACACTCCGCCAACCCCGATGTCCTTGCCGTGTCTGAATCCTGGCTTAGGAAGGACACTGAGATTTCCATACCCAGCTACAACATTTTCCGTCAAGATAGAACTGCCAAAGGGGGGAGGGGGGTTGCAATCTACTCCAGAGATAGCCTGCAAAGTTCTGTCATACGTTCCAGGGCTATGCCCAAACAGTTCGAGCTTCTAATTTTAAAAATGAATCTCTGCAGAAATAAGTCTCACTGTTGCCGCCAGTTATAGACCCGACTCAGCTCCCAGCTGTGCCCTGGACACCATGTGTGAATTGATTGCCTCCATCGATCTTCAGAGTTCGTTCTGTTAGGTGACCTAAACTGGGAAATGCTTAACACCCCGGCAGTCCTACAATCTAAGCTAGATGCCCTCAATTTCACACAAATTAAAATCCATGGCGAATAAGAGCATTCCTCCCAGCTGCCCACTGCACTGAGGCTAGGAAACACTGTCACCACCGATAAATACACGATAATCAAACATTTCAATAAGCATTTCCTACGGCTGTCCATGCTTTCCTCCTGGCTACCCCAACCCCGGCCAACAGCTCCGCACCCCCGTGAGCTACTTGCCCAAGCCTCCCCAGCTTCTCCTTCACCCAAATCCAGAGAGCAGATGTTCTGAAAGAACTGCAAAACCTGGACCTGTACATATCAGCTGGGCTAGACAATCTGGACCCTCTCTTTCTAAAATTATCCACCGCCATTGTTGCAACCCCTATTACCAGTCGGTTCAACCTCTCTTTCGTATCGTCCGAGACCCCTACAGATTGGAAAGCTGCCGCAGTCATCCCCCTCTTCAAAGGGGGTGACACACCCAAACTGTTATAGACCTATATCCATCCTGCCCTGCCTCTCTAAAGTCTTTCGAAAGCTAAGTTAACAAACAGATCACTGACCATTTCGAATCCCACCATACCTTCTCTGTTGTGCAATCCAGATTCCTGGATTGGGGGCACCTAAGCCACGCTCAAGGTACTAAACGATATCATAACCGCCATCGATAAAAGACAGTACTGTGCAGCCGTCTTCATCAACCTGGCCAAGGCTTTCGACTCTGTCAATCACCATATTCTTATCGGCAGACTCAACAGCCTTGGTTTCTCAAATGTGGTTCACCAACTACTTCGCAGACAGAGTTCAGTGTGTCAAATCGGAGGGCCTGTTGCCTGGACCTCTGGCAGTCTCTATGGGGGTACCACAGGTTTCAATTCTCGGGCCGACTCTTTTCTCTGTATATATCAACGATGTCGCTCTTGCTGCGGGTGATTCCCTGATCCGCCTCTATGCAGACGACAACATTCTGTATACATCTGGCCCTTCTTTGGACACTGTGTTAACTAACCTCCAAACGAGCTTCAATGCCATACAACACTCCTTCCCTGGCCTCCAACTGCTCTTAAACACTAGTAAAATGCATGCTTTTCAACCGTTCGCTTCTCACAACCCACCCGCCCGACTATCATCACTACTCTGTACGGTTCTGACTTAAAATATGTGGACAACTGCAAATACCTAGGTGTCTGGCTAGACTGTAAACTCCCCTTCCAGACTCATATTAAACATCTCCAATCCAAAATTAAATCTAGAATCGGCTTCCTATTTCAAAACAAAGCCTCCTTCACTCACGCCGCCAAACAAACCCTAGTAAAACTGACTATCCTACCAATCCTCGACTTCAGCGAAGCCATTTGCAAAATAGCTTCCAATACTCTTCTCAGCATACTGGATGCAGTCTATCACAGTGCCATCTGTTTTGTCACCAAAGCCCCTTATACCACCCACCACTGCGACCTGTATGCTTTAGTCGGCTGGCCCTCCCTACATATTCGTCGCCAGACACACTGGCTCCAGGTCACCTATAAGTCTATGCTAGTGGCCAGTAAGCTGAGATAAGGAGGAGTGCACAGCATTGTTCCGTGCTGACATTTCCACCATCAAGTCCCTCTACCTACTGAAACACAGAGGACAGGCCCACGCAGCCACATTCACGCCAGTTCAATAATTGACTTCCGCTCACAACTTGTGGACTTGTTTACGTGCTGCTGTGCGGTTTATTACTAACGTTACTTTGCTACTTGCCAACTTTTTACTTTCTACATTTTTAATAACCGTTTTATATTTTTTATTTTTCCCTCGCTCAACTTTTTTCATTCAACTTTTTCACCTCGGACGCTTTATCTGGATGTGGTTCTTTAGGACCTCCACCAGCCGAAGCTAAGTAGTAACATTGACATTATGCCTTCTAATGCTGTACTCATAAGATACAGGAGAAAGATCGCCTTATGGTGAGGATAGCCGTACTGCAAACCCAGCTTCAGACGCAATCTTTAGACAGATACTTTCAACCGGTTCTCCCCATTAAGCAATGATTCGGAGTCAGAGGCCAAGGCTTTTCTGGTCTGTCCTCCACCCGTTACGGAGTCTGAGCTGCCAAAGCCTCCCCCCATTAGCTCTGACAAATTGAAAACCCTAGTCATTGGCAACCCCATTACCCACAGTATTAGACTTAAAACGAATCATCCAGCGATCATACACTGTTTACCAGGGGGCAGGGCTACCGACGTTAAGGCTAATCTGAAGATGGTACTGGTTTAGGCTAAAACTGGCGAGTGTAGAGAGTATAGGGATATTGTTATCCACGTCAGCACCAACGATGTTAGTATGAAACAGTCAGAGGTCACCAAGCACAACATAGCTTCAGTGTGTAAATCAGCTAGAACGATGTGTCGGCATTGAGTAATTGTCTCTGCCCCCTTCCCAGTTAGGGGGAGTGATAAGCTCTAGAGCAGTCTCACAACTCAATCACTGTTTGAAAACTGTTTTCTGCTGTCCCAAATGATAGAATTTGTAGATAATTAGCCCGCTTTCTGGGACACCCACAAGCCGGACCAAGCCTGGCCTGATGAGGAGAGACGGACTGCATCCTAGCTGGAGGGATGCTCTCATCTTATCTATGAACATAGACAGAGCTCTAACTCTTCTCGCTCCACATTGAAATAGGGTGCAGGTCAAGCAGCAGGCTGCCAGCTTGATGGAGACTGCCAATAGCACAGTCAGTGTAGTCAGCTCAGCTATCCCCATTGAGACCGTGTCTGTGCCTTGATCTAGGTTGAGCAGAACAAAACATGGAGGTGTTCGCTTTAGCAATCTCACTGGAATAAGACCTCCTCCATTCCTGTCAATTTTGAAAGAGATTGTGATATCGCAAATCTCAAAATAGGGCTACTTAATGTTAGACCCCTCACTTCCAAGGCAGTTATAGTCAATGAACTAATCACTGATCATAATCTTGCTGTGATTGGCCTGACTGAAACATGGCTTAAGCCTGATGAATTTACTGTGTTAAATGAGGCCTCACCTTTTGGTTACACTAGTGACCATATCCCTCGCGCATCCCACAAAGGTGGAGGTGTTGCTAACATTTACGATAGCAAATTTCAATTTACAAAACAAATGGCAGCGTTTTCGTCTTTTGAGCTTCTAGTCTTGAAATCTATGCAGCCTACTCAATCACTTTATATAGCTACTGATTACAGGCCTCCTGGGCCGTATACAGTGTTCCTCACTGAGTTCCCTGAATTCCTAATGGACCTTGTAGTCATGGCAGAATATATTCACATTTTCGGTGACTTTAACCCATGTGTTGTCTTAAGGGTCAAAAATGACTCGCCACTATGTTTAACAGCAGAGGAATGTTTATTACATTTTTTTTTCAAGTTGAAATTTGATTACTTTTCCGAGATTGACCCCAACATTAGAAAAAGTGAAACATTGCCTTTGTACACCACCAGGGAACAAAGATTGTCTTAGTGTCATTTTTGACCCGGCAGTTATAAAATCATTTATACACCACAAAAACGTCAAAGACACACACACACACAATGAGAAATGGAGATTATGCTACTGATTGAACTCAGCCAGCAGCTCCTGAAGAGGAAGATCACCATGGTTGGCACAGTTAGAAAGAACAAGCCTGCTGGCCCCTGGTCCATAACATCATTAATGTGTCCTCATACAATGCCTTTGTGATATGGAACAAGATCGACACTACCTGGATGCCTGATAAGTGGAACAAGAGGAGGGTGTTTCTGGAGCAGCTGGGAAAGGCACTTGTAACCCCACACATTCAAAGAAGGGAGAGCCTCTCCCACACAGCAGCTTCTGCTTGTGAAAGCTGTTCAGGGGGCTGAATCTTGTCCTGATCCACCTGAGGCTGCAGCTGGGGCAGGCAAGAGGAGGAGATGCCAATTCTTCCCCCCAAAGAAGGACTGTAAAACAAATACTATGTGCTGCACATGTGAGAAATACATCTACAAAGTCCATGTACACACACTTTCATACTGTCCTACATGTGCTAATTAGAGTTGATTTGATTTATGTTCTTCACGTTTTTGTTTTGTATCTATTATCTTATTTTATTCTTATTTATGGTTGTTGTATATGCACCTTGTGGGTGGGGGCAATTGTAAAAAAAAAATGGGAGAAGACTAGTATTTTGTAATTGAATTCTTTATTGTACAGTACATGAGTATATATCACTATGTTGCCAAAACAAGTTCAAGACTGTTATTGTTTCCCTTCAATAAAATGCATTCGAAACTACTTTCTGCACATTTCTGCAACTTTCTTATGCTATACAGATGCTATCTCTTACAAACAAATGTATGTTTACACCTATGCAGTACCTTTAGCAATAATAATAATAATAATAATAAACCTCTACTTCAGTAAAGAAAACAATGATGCCAGGTGTGTTGTAATAAAATGAGTGGTGTACACTGATTAGATGCCGTCTTTCTGCATTGTGAAGATGGAAATCACAGATGTTCACAAAGTTTGTGATGAATGACAGGTTGTTTCTTCATGCAAAATAGATTTGGGATTTAAAATTCAATTAAGCTGCTTTATTTTAGGGGTTTAGTGAAGGCGGGTCATTTTTGAGGACAAGGGGAGTATACAGAATGTTAAGACAACACAGAGTTAATATTCACACTCCAAAAGGCTTTCAGAGGCATCATCGACTCAGTGGGTTTGGTCCAACATATCTCTGGACCTACTCACTGCCACAGTCATACTCTGGACCTAGTTTTGTCCCGTGGAATAAATATTGTGGATCTTAATGTTTTTCCTCATAATACTGGACTATCGAACCACCAATTTATTATGTTTGCAATCACAACAAATAATCTGCTTAGACCCCAACCAAGGATCACTAAAAGCCATGCTATAAATTCTGGGACAACCCAAAGATTCCTAGATGCCCTTCCAGACTCCCTCCATCTACCCAAGGACGTCAGAGTACAAAAATCGGTTAACCACCTGAGGAACTAAATGTAACCTTGCGTAATACCCTAGAGGCAGTCACACCCCTAGAAACAAACATTTGCTTTACGAAACTAGCTCCCTGGTATACAGAAAATACCCGAGCCCTGAAGCAAGCTTCCAGAAAATTGGAACGGAATTGGCGCCACACCAAACTGGAAGTCCTTCCTATGTTGAACGTAATAAATGGCTCCCTATCCACTGGATGTGTACCAAACTCACTAAAAGTGGCAGTAACAAAACCTCTCTTTAAAAAGCCAAACCTTGACCCAGAAAATATATAAAACTATCAGCCTATATCGAATCCCCCATTCCTCTCAAAAAATGTTCACTGCCTTCCTGAAGACTAACAATGTATACAAAAAGCTTCGGTCTGGTTTTAGACCCCATCATAGCACTGAGACTGTACTCATGAAGGTGGTAAATTACCTTTTAATGGCGTCAGACCAAGGCTTTGCATCTGGCTCATGCTCCTAGACCTTAGTGCTGCTTTTGACAATCTTTTGTAGAGATTGGAAACCCAAATTGGTCTACACTGACAATTTCTGGTGTGATTTAGATCTTATCTGTCGGAAAGATATCAGTTTGTCTCTGTGGATGGTTTGTCCTCTGACAAATCATCTGTACGTTTTACCTCTTGGTGATGTCATTCGGAAACATAATGTTAACTTTCACTGCTATGCAGACAATATACATTTAAAAAAATGTTTTTACCTTTATTTAACTAGGCAAGTCAGTTAAGAACCAATTCTTATTTTCAATGACGACCTAGGAACATTGGGTTAACTGTCTCGTTCATGGGCAGAATGACAGATTTGTACCTTGTCAGCTCAGGGATTCAATCTTGCAACCTTTTGGTTACTAGTCCAACACTCTAACCACTAGGCTACGCTGCCACCCCAAAATTTAAATGAAACATTTTGAGGCTTCAAAATTGCCCTCCCTGGAAGCCTGTGTTTCAGACATAAGGAAGTGGATGGCAGTAAATGTTTTACTTTTAAACGCTGACAAAACCGAGATGCTAGTTCTAGGTCCCAAGAAACAAAGAGATCTTCTGTTGGATCTAATCTGTGAAGGCCCTCGGGTTTACTCTGGACCCTGATCTCTCTTTTGATGAACATATCAATAATATTTCAAGGACAGCTTCTTTTCAACTTCGTAACATTGCAAAAATCAGTAACTTTCTGTCCAAAAATGATGCAGATAAGTGAATCCATGCTTTAGTTACTTCTAGATTAGACTATTCAAGCTCTACTTTCCGGCTACACGGATAAAGCACTAAATTAACTTCAGTTAGTGTTAAACGCTGCTGCTATAATATTGACTAGAACCAACCAATGTGATCATATTACTCCAGTGCTAGCCTCTCTACACTGGCTTCCTGTTAAGACTTGGGCTGATTTCAAGGTTTTACTGCTAACCTACAAGGCATTATTAGATGGGCTTGCTCCTACCTATCTCTCCGATTTGGTCCTGCCGTACATACTTACACGTATGCAATGGTCACAAGAAGCAGGCCTCCTTATTATCCCTAGAATTTCTTAGCATACAGCTGGAGGCAGGGCTTTCTCCTATAGAGCTCCATTTTTATGGAATGGTCCGCCTAGCCATGTGAGAGACGCAGACTTGGTCTCGACCTTTAAGTCTTTATTGAAGACTCATCTCTTCAGTAGGTCCTATGATTGAGTGTAGTCTGGCCCAGGAGTGTGAAGGTGAATGGAACTTGACCCTTGCTGTCTCTGCCAGGCCGGTTCCCGTCTCTCCACTGGGATTCTCTGCCTCTAACCCAGTGCTTCTCAATTATTTTCTGTTACGCCCCCCCCCTAGGAAGAAGTAAACATTTTGCGCCCCCCAACTCTCCACCGCGACTGTAAATAGTATCATTTGTCTATACATTTTTTATAAGTACACCTCTGCATAACATTGTATCCTTATTAACATTAAATAAGAAAAAAAGAAAAAGAAATTATAACTTTATTAACATTGTTTTTTAGTCTGTAAAAGAAAATACTTAAAGTGCAATTTGCCTGAAATTTTAAATCAAAACTTATTTAAACTGTAAACATTTTTTGACCATTTGATACTGAAAAATAAAATAACAATATTATTATTTATTCATTATATTTTAAGGTTTTCTTGCGGTGAAGGAGAGGAGGACCAAAATGCAGCGTGGTTATTTCGATTCATGTTTAATAAGAAGATAAACACGAACAATAAACGTAACGTGAAAACCTAACCAGCCTATTCTGGTGCAAACAAACACTGAGACAGGAACAATCACCCACGAAACACTCAAAGAATATGGCTGCCTAAATATGGTTCCCAATCAGAAACAACGATAAACACCTGCCTCTGATTGAGAACCACTTCAGGCAACCATAGACTTTTCTAGACAACCCCACTATACCACAATCCCGATACCTACAAAACCCCAAAACAAAACACACCACATAATTAACCCATGTCACACCCTGGCCTGACCAAAATAATAAAGAAAACACAAAATACTAAGACCAGGGCGTGACAAATAAATTCAAACTGATCAGCAACATTAACTCAGGAGCACAATTGAAATACTTTGAAATATAAAACAAAAATGAATAAAACAATTTGTGAAGATTTAAAAAAATCTAATTTAGGAAGTCAGGATTAATGGCTACAAATGAGCACGTTTTGCAGAGCACAGCATTTCGAAGCGGGGTTTGAAGCATGATACTGCAACTCCAGCTCCTGCTCAATGTTAAGCTGGGACCTGTACTTGGTCTTCAGTGCAACAACAGCAGAGAAGCCAGTCTCACAAAGATAAGATGTTGCAAAAGGAAGAAGAATGCCCATGGCCCTCTGCCCTAAGAGTGGATACTGCCGCTCTACACTCAGCCAGAATTCACTCAGTGTCTGTGATGTGAACCTCAGTCTCAATGTGGAGTCAGACGTCATTTCAATGAACTAGTCCTCCTCTGCAGAGCTGAAACCAGTTGGAGCTGGTGCATTGAAAGGATCTCTCACCCAGTCATATCAATGAACTGGTCCTCCTCTGCAGAGCTGAAACCAGTTGGAGCTGGTGCATTGAAAGGATATCTCACCCAGTCATATTGGGAACTGGTCCTCCTCTGCAGAGCCGAAACCAGTTGGAGCTGGTGCATTGAAAGGATCTCCCACCCAGTCATATTGGGAACTGGTCCTCCTCTGCAGAGCCGAAACCAGTTGGAGCTGGTGCATTGAAAGGATCTCTCACCCAGTCATATTGGGAACTGGTCCTCCTCTGCAGAGCTGAAACCAGTTGGAGCTGGTGCATTGAAAGGATCTCTCACCCAGTCATATTGGGAACTGGTCCTCCTCTGCAGAGCTGAAACTAGTTGGAGCTGGTGCATTGAAAGGATCTCTCACCCAGTCATATTGGGAACTGGTCCTCCTCTGCAGAGCTGAAACCAGTTGGAGCTGGTGCATTGAAAGGATCTCTCACCCAGTCATATCAATGAACTGGTCCTCCTCTGCAGAGCTGAAACCAGTTGGAGCTGGTGCATTGAAAGGATCTCTCACCCAGTCATATTGGGAACTGGTCCTCCTCTGCAGAGCTGAAACCAGTTGGAGCTGGTGCATTGAAAGGATCTCTCACCCAGTCATATTGGGAACTGGTCCTCCTCTGCAGAGCTGAAACCAGTTGGAGCTGGTGCATTGAAAGGATCTCTCACCCAGTCATATTGGGAACTGGTCCTCCTCTGCAGAGCTGAAACCAGTTGGAGCTGGTGCATTGAAAGGATCTCTCACCCAGTCATATTGGGAACTGGTCCTCCTCTGAAGAGCAGAAACCAGTTGGAGCTGGTGCATTGAAAGGATCTCCCACCCAGTCATATTGGGAACTGGTCCTCCTCTGCAGAGCTGAAACCAGTTGGAGCTGGTGCATTGAAAGGATCTCTCACCCAGTCATATTGGGAACTGGTCCTCCTCTGCAGAGCTGAAACTAGTTGGAGCTGGTGCATTGAAAGGATCTCTCACCCAGTCATATCAATGAACTGGTCCTCCTCTGCAGAGCTGAAACCAGTTGGAGCTGGTGCATTGAAAGGATCTCTCACCCAGTCATATCAATGAACTGGTCCTCCTCTGCAGAGCTGAAACCAGTTGGAGCTGGTGCATTGAAAGGATCTCTCACCCAGTCATATCAATGAACTGGTCCTCCTCTGCAGAGCTGAAACCAGTTGGAGCTGGTGCATTGAAAGGATCTCTCACCCAGTCATATCAGTGAACTGGTCCTCCTCTGCAGAAACCAGTTGGAGCTGGTGCATTGAAAGGATCTCTCACCCAGTCATATCAGGGAACTGGTCCTCCTCTGCAGAAATCAGTTGGAGCTGGTGCATTGAAAGGATCTCCCACCCAGTCATATCAGTGAACTGGTCCTCCTCTGCAGAAACCAGTTGGAGCTGGTGCATTGAAAGGATCTCTCACCCAGTCATATCAGTGAACTGGTCCTCCTCTGCAGAGCTGAAACCAGTTGGAGCTGGTGCATTGAAAGGACCTCTCACCCAGTCATATCAGTGAACTGGTCCTCCTCTGCAGAAACCAGTTGGAGCTGGTGCATTGAAAGGATCTCTCACCCAGTCATATCAGGGAACTGGTCCTCCTCTGCAGAAATCAGTTGGAGCTGGTGCATTGAAAGGATCTCCCACCCAGTCATATCAGTGAACTGGTCCTCCTCTGCAGAAACCAGTTGGAGCTGGTGCATTGAAAGGATCTCTCACCCAGTCATATCAGTGAACTGGTCCTCCTCTGCAGAGCTGAAACCAGTTGGAGCTGGTGCATTGAAAGGATCTCTCACCCAGTCATATTGGGAACTGGTCCTCCTCTGCAGAGCTGAAACCAGTTGGAGCTGGTGCATTGAAAGGATCTCCCACCCAGTCGTATTGGGAACTGTTTTCAGGGAAGTACTTTTTAAAGAATCCCATCAGCGATGAAATATGCTCCTTAATATATGGAATCACTGAGGTGGCATCATAGTCAGTAGTGTCAACAAATTCATGCAAATTCATGCAGGTTCTCGAATGAATCAGTATTTCCTTCATCAAGTTGCCTGCCCCACATTGCAAGCTTTCGAGTGAAAGAGCTGATCTTGTCTGTGACCTGAGGGAGGTGTTTATCTTTCCCTTGAAGCTGTAGATTTAGTTAATTTAGCTTTCCAAATATGTCACTCAGGTAGGCCAGTTTCGCCAGGAAGTTCTCATCACTAAACTTTTCTGCGAGGTCATACTTGTGCTTCTGCTCCGAAAACATTCTTATCTGCTCTCTGAGCTCAAAAACTCGGGACAAGACTTTTCCTCGTGACGGCCACCTTGCTTCACTGTGAAACAGCACAGCTTGATGTTCAGCTCCCATCTCCTCACAGATAGTAGAGAATACTCTTGTTTTTAGTGGTCTGGTCTTCATAAAATTGACTACACCTACAATGTCAGTCATAACCTCACTTAATTCAGAGGAAAGGTGCCTTGATGCCAGTGCTTCTCTGTGTATAACACAGTGTGTCCACTCAGCATTAGGTGAGGCCTTCTTGATGAGTGCCCAAAGTCCTTTTCTCATCCCTGCCATGGTCTGTGCACCATCACTGCAAACATCAATGCAGTTCTCCCACTTTAGCCCATTCTCAGTCAGGAAGCAGTCCAGCATTTTGAATAGCTCTTCAGCTGTGGCTCTGTCTCTGACATATTTACAAAAAAGTAGATCCTCACACAGGGAGTTTGTCATGTCAAAACGTACATAAGCTGTCAGTTGCTTCATTGAACTGTAAGGCAAAATGTTTGTCTTTGAGTTTATCTACCAGCTGTTCTTTAAGATTGTTAGCAATGTCATTTATACGTCTGGCGACAGTGTCATTGGACAGAGGGATAGTCTTTATTTTGCAGCACTTGCGTCATCCAGCAGGACAGAGACCAGGTCTAATGCTGCAGGCAGTATCAGCTCCTCTGCTATGGGGGTTTTCTGCACTGAGCAATTTGGTACGCCACCTTATATGATGCTAACAGTGCTCGCTGGTTTACTGAAGTAGCATTCACAAAGAGGGACAATTGTTGGCAATATTCTGCACGCTTTCGCTGAAAAAACTCATGCGGCTTATCAGCGTGATTGGGGTGTAATGTCTTTAAGTGACGCCTTCATTTATTTGGCTTCATGCTGTCCGCTGCCAACATTTTTAGACACAGTAAACATACCGGTCTTTCCTCGCCTCCCACCGTAGTCACAGTGAAGCCAAGCGCTATATACGCTTCGTCATATCTCCTCGTCCACCATCGTAGTCACAGTGAATCCAAGCGCTACATAAGCTTCATCATATCTCCTCGTCTCCCACCGTAGTCATAGTGAAGCCAAGCACTACATAAGCTTCATCATATCTCCTCGTCTCCCACCGTAGTCACAGTGAAGCCAAGCGCTACATACGCTTCGTCATATCTCCTCGTCCCCCATCGTAGTCACAGTGAAGCCAAGCGCTACATAAGCTTCATCATATCTCCTCGTCTCCCACCGTAGTCACAGTGAAGCCAAGCGCTACATACGCTTCCTCATATCTCCTCTTCTCCCACCGTAGTCACAGTGAAGCCAAGCGCTACATAAGCTTCATCATATCTCCTCGTCTCCCACCGTAGTCACAGTGAAGCCAAGCGCTACATAAGCTTCGTCATATCTCCTCGTCTCCCACCGTAGTCACAGTGAAGCCAAGCGCTACATAAGCTTAATCATATCTCCTCGTCTCCCACCCTAGTCACAGTGAAGCCAAGCGCTACATACGCTTCATCATATATCCTCGTCTCCCACCGTAGTCACAGTGAAGCCAAGCGCTACATACGCTTCCTCATATCTCCTCGTCTCCCACCGTAGTCACAGTGATGCCAAGCGCTACATACGCTTCATCATATCTCCTCGTCTCCCACCGTAGTCACAGTGAAGCCAAGCGCTTCGTCATATCTCCTCGTCTCCCACCGTAGTCACAGTGAAGCCAAGCGCTACATAAGCTTCATCATATCTCCTCGTCTCCCACCGTAGTCACAGTGAAGCCAAGCGCTACATACGCTTCATCATATCTCCTCGTCTCCCACCGTAGTCACAGTGAAGCCAAGCGCTACATACGCTTCCTCATATCTCCTCGTCTCCCACCGTAGTCACAGTGAAGCCAAGCGCTACATAAGCTTCGTCATATCTCCTCGTCTCCCACCGTAGTCATAGTGAAGCCAAGCGCTACATAAGCTTAATCATATCTCCTCGTCTCCCACCGTAGTCACAGTGAAGCCAAGCGCTACATACGCTTCATCATATATCCTCGTCTCCCACCGTAGTCACAGTGAAGCCAAGCGCTACATACGCTTCCTCATATCTCCTCGTCTCCCACCGTAGTCACAGTGATGCCAAGCGCTACATACGCTTCATCATATCTCCTCGTCTCCCACCGTAGTCACAGTGAAGCCAAGCGCTTCGTCATATCTCCTCGTCTCCCACCGTAGTCACAGTGAAGCCAAGCGCTACATAAGCTTCATCATATCTCCTCGTCTCCCACCGTAGTCACAGTGAAGCCAAGCGCTACATAAGCTTCATCATATCTCCTCGTCTCCCACCGTAGTCACAGTGAAGCCAAGCGCTACATAAGCTTCGTCATATCTCCTCGTCTCCCACCGTAGTCACAGTGAAGCCAAGCGCTACATACGCTTCGTCATATTTCCTCGTCTTAGACTTACGTTTGTCTCACTATCTCCGTCTCTCTCCGCCTTTCTTTTCATCCCTGTTAAATATTTTTCCATTGTGTCTTAAGGGTTTGTTATCTGCACTTCATATCTCCTGCTCTGTGCTGTGTGCTCTTGTTTGGTGAAAAAAAAACTACTCCCTGCGGCAAGAAAAAGCATGTTCCCCGGGGTCACATGCACCCCCCCCCTGGCATCACTCCCGAGCCCCCCCAGGGGGGTGCGCCCCACTATTTGAGAAGGACTGCTAACCCTTTTACAGGGGCTGAGTTACTGGCTTACTGGTGCTCTTCCATCCCGTCCCTCAGAGGGGTGTGTTACTTGAGTGGGTTGAGTCTCTGACGTGATCTTCCTGTTCGGGTTTGGCGCCCCCCTCGGGTTTGTGCTGTGGGGGAGATCTTCGTGGGCTATACTCAGCCTTGTCTCAGGGTAGTAAGTTGGTGGTTGAAGAGCTCCTTCTCGTGGTGTGGGGGCTGTGCTTTGGCAAAGTGGGTGGGGTTATATCCTGCCTGGTTGGCACTGTCCGGGGGTATCGTCGGATGGGGCCACAGTGTCTCCCAACCCCTCCTGTCTCAGCCTCCAGTATTTATGGTGCAATAGTTTGTGTCGGTGGGTCAGTCTGTTATGTCTGGAGTATTTCTCCTGTCTCATCAAATTAAATCAAATCAAATTGTATTTGTCACATACACATGGTTAGCAGATGTTAATGCGAGAGTAGCGAAATGCTTGTGCTTCTAGTTCCAACAATGCAGTAATATCTAACAAATGATCTAACCTAACAATTTCACAACAACTATCTTATACACACAAGTGGAAAGGAATTAATAAGAATATGTACATAAAAATATATGAATGAGTGATGGCCGAATATCATAGGCAAGATGCAGTAGATGGTATAGAGTACATTATATACATATGAGATGAGTAATGTAGGGTATGTAAATATTATATAAAGTGGCATTCTTTAAAGTGGCTAGTGATACATTTATTACATACATTTTTCCATTATTAAAGTGGCTCGAATTGAGTCAGTATGTTGGCAGCAGCCCCTCAATGTTAGTGATCGCTGTTTAACAGTCTGATGGCCTTGAGATAGAAGCTGTTTTTCAGTCTCACGGTCCCTACTTTGATGCAGCTGTACTGACCTCGCCTTCTGGATGATAGCGGGGTGAACAGGCAGTGGCTCGGGTGGTTATTGTCCTTGATGATCTTTTTGGCCCTCCTGTGACATTGGGTGGTGTAGGTGTCCAGGAGGGCAGGTAGGTTGCCCCCGGGAATGAGTTGTGCAGACCTCACTACCCTCTGGAGAGCCTTGCGGTTGTGGGCGGAGCAGTTGCCCTACCAGGCAGTGATACAGCCCGGCAGGATGCTCTCGATTGTGCATCTGTAAAAGTTTGTGAGTGTTTTTGGTGACAAGCCAAATTTCTTCAGCCTCCTGGGGTTGAAGAGGCGCTGCTGAGCCCTCTTCACGACGCTGTCTGTGTGGGTGGACCATTTCAGTTTGTCCGTGATGTGTACGCCGAGTAACTTAAAAAACTTCCCACCTTCTCCGTTACTGTCCCATCAATGTGGATAGGGGGCTGCTCCCTCTGCTGTTTCCTGAAGTCCACGATCATCTCCTTTGTTTTGTTGACATTGAGTGTGAGGTCCTTTTCCTGACACCACACTCCGAGGGCCCTCACCTCCCTGTAGGCCGTCTAGTCATTGTTGGTAATCAAGCCTTCCACTGTAGTGTCGTCTGCAAACTTGATGATTGAGTTGGAGGCGTGCATGGCCACGCAGTCATGGGTGAACAGGGAGTACAGGAGAGGGCTGAGAATGCACCCTTGTGGTGCCCCAGTGTTGAGGATCAGCGGGATGGAGATGTTGTTACCTACCCTCACCACCTGGGGGCAGCCCGTCAGGAAGTCCAGGACCCAGTTGCACAGGGCGGGGTCAAGACCCTGGGTCTTGAGCTTAATGACGAGTTTGGAGGGTACTATGGTATGAATTGCTGAGCTGTCATCGATGAACAGCATTTTTACATAGGTATTCCTCTTGTCCAGATGGGTTAGGGCAGTGTGCAGTGTGATTGCGATTGTGTCGTCTGTGGACCTATTGGGGCGGTAAGCAAATTGGAGTGGGTCTAGGGTGTCAGGTAGGGTGGAGATGATATGGTTCTTGACTAGTCTCTCAAAGCACTTCATGATGACCGAAGTGAGGTCTACGGGCGGTAGTCATTTAGCTCAGTTACCTTAGTTTTCTTGAGAACAGGAACAATGGTGGCCCTCTTGAAGCATGTGAGAACAGCAGACTGGGATAAGTATTGATTTAATATGTCCGTAAACACACCAGCCAGCTGGTCTGCGCATGCCCTGAGGATGCGGCTGGGGATGCCATCTGGGCCTGCAGCCTTGCGAGGGTTAACACGTTTAAATGTTTTACTCATATTGGCTGCAGTGAAGGAGAGCCCGCAGGTTTTGGTAGTGGGCCGTGTCAGTGACACTGTATTGTCCTCAAAGCGGGCAAAGAAGTTGTTTAATTTTTCTGGGAGCAAGACATCGTGGTCCTCGAAGGGCCTGGTTTTTCTTTTGTAGTCCGTGATTGACGGTAGACCCTGCCACATACCTCTCGTGTCTGAGCCGTTGAATTGCGACTCTACTTTGTCTCTATACTGACGCTTAGCTTGTTTGATTGCCTTGCGGAGGGAATTGCTACAGTGTTTGTATTTGGTCATGTTTCCGGTCACCTTGCCCTGATTAAAAGCAGTGGTTCGCGCTTTCAGTTTTGCGCGAATGTTGCCATCAATTCACGGTTTCTGTTTGGGGAATGTTTTAATAGACGCTGTGGGTACAACATTACCGTTGCACTTGCTAATAAATTCGCTCACCGAATCAGCATATTCATCAATGTTGTTGTTCGACGCTATGCGGAACATATCCCAATCCACGTGATCGAAGCAATCTTGAAGTCTAGAATCCGATTGGTCGGACCAGTGTTGAACAGACCTGAGCACGGGTGCTTCCTGTTTATGTTTCTTTCTATAGGCTGGGAGCAACAAAATGGAGTCGGGGTCAGCTTTTCCGAAAGGGGGGCAGGAGGGGGCTTTATATTCATTGCGGAAGTTAGAATAACAATGATCTAGGGTTTTGTGGATTCCAGTTTACATAGAGTCAAATTAAGTTCTTTCAAGGCAGTCGATGTGTCTGCTTGGGGGGGAATATACACGACTGTGATTATGATCGAAGAGAATTCTCTTGGTAGATAATGCGGTCGGCATTTGATTGTAAGCAATTCTAGGTCAGGTGAACCAAAGGACTTGAGTTCATGTATGTTGTTATGATCACACCATGTCTCGTTAATCATAAGGCATACACCCCCGCCCTTCTTCTTACAAGAGAGATGCTTGTTTCTGTCGGTGCGATGCATTAAGAAACCAGGTGGCTGTACCGACTCCGATAGTGTGTCTCGAGTGAGCCATGTTTCTGTGAAACAAAGAACATTACAGTCTCTGATGTCTCTCTGGAAGGCAACCCTTGCTCGGATTTCGTCTACCTTGTTGTCAAGAGACTGGACATTGGCGAGTAGTATACTAGGGAGTGGTACGCGATGTGCCCGTCTACGGAGCCTGACCAGAAGACCGCTCCATCTGCCCCTTCTGCAGCACCGATGTTTTGGATCGCCGGCTGGGATCCGATCCATTGTCCTGGGTGGTGGACCCAACAGAGGATCCATTGTCCTGGGTGGTGGACCCAACAGAGGATCCATTGTCCTGGGTGGTGGACCCAACAGAGGATCCATTGTCCTGGGTGGTGGACCCAACAGAGGATCCATTGTCCTGGGTGGTGGACCCAACAGAGAATCCATTGTCCTGGGTGGTGGACCCAACAGAGGATCTGCTTCAGGAAAGTCATATTCCTGGTCGTAGTGTTGGTGAGTTGGCGTTGCTCTTGTATCCAATAGTTCCTCCCGATTGTATGTAATAAAACCTATGATTTCCCGGGATAACAATGTAAGAAATAACACATAAAAAAACAAAATACTGCATAGTTTCCTAGGAAGGCAAAGCGAGGCGGCAATCTCTGTCTGCGCCAGTGTCCTGTGTAAATTTAAATATGCTCCCTCTAATTCTCTCTCTCTCTCTTTCCCTCTCCCTCCCCTCCCAGAGGACCTGTGCCCTAGGACCATGCCTCAGGACTACCTGGCCTGATGACTCCTTGCTGTCCGCAGTCCACCTGGTCATGCTGCTTCTCCAGCTTCAACTGTTCTGCCTGTTGTCAAGAGACTGGACATTGGCGAGTAGTATACTAGGGAGTGGTACGCGATGTGCCCGTCTACGGAGAATGACCAGAAGACCGCTCCATCTGCCCCTTCTGCAGCACCGATGTTTTGGATCGCCGGCTGGGATCCTGACCTGTTCACTGGATGTGCTACTTTGTCCCGGACCTGCTGTTTTTCACTCTCTCTCTCTACCGCACCTGCTGTCTCTAACTCTGAATGCTCGACTATGAAAAGCCAACTGACATTTACTCCTGAGGTGCTGACCTGTTGCACCCTCTACAACCACTGTGATTATTATTGGACCCTGCTGGTCATCTATAAATGTTTGAACATCTTGGCCATGTACTGTTATAATCTCCCCCCGGCACAGCCAAAAGAGGACTGGCCACCCCTCGAAGCCTGGTTCCTCTCTAGGTTTCTTCCTAGGTTCTAGCCTTTCTACATCTGCATTGGTTTCTGTTTGGGGTTGTAGGCTGAGTTTCTGTATAGCACTTTGTGACATTGGCTGATGTAAAAAGGGCTTCATAAATACATTTGATTTGATTGAATTTGATTGATACATCTGTCAGCCCTCATATATCCTCATATTACCCTGAGACACACACACACACACACACACACACACACACACACACACACACACACACACACACACACACACACACATGTACATACACACACTCAGTGTGCACATACATACAAGCCTGCACGCACACTTCTTCAGTCCTCACAAAAACCCTACTCCCTGGCACATTACAGCCAAGAGTATGCATGGCCAGCGTTGCCATTAGGTCTGTGGCAGAGATGACCTGAGTGTCAGTATCTTGTCAGGGGAGTAAAGATTACCAAGCCACACACGTTCACTCTCTCACTCTCTTTGTCTCTCTGTCTCTCTTGTCAGTCAGTCTGACTGTGTCTGTCTGTCTGTGTGACATGGTAGAGCTCAGATGGGTGCCCTGGTATGAGTGTTAAATTTAGCCTCTACTAAAAATGACAGTGGTGACTGTGGTGGATGTGAGTAGGGGGAATTAGGCCCTGAGTTATAAAATGTGATGTGTTATCTCACTGTTCAGATCATTACCACGGAGACCCTATTATCTCCTCTAATGACCTCATCATTCAAACCAGAACTTTATTCACTCCCCTTCCGGATGACACCAAACAAACAGAACCCTCCGCAGGAGACAAACCAAAGGTCCTTAACGAATGTATTGATTCAACATTAGTTACTTCCTGAGAACAGTTGATATGAAGGCTGAAGAAGCTCACTGCTCAGTTGTATAATCTGTATCTTTGTTAGGTTATATACAAAAGATGGTCTATTCTCCTAGGATTCGAAAGATGGTTACTAAAGTGAAAACACAAGAGAACAACTTTCCACAAGAGGTGAGTGAGAGAAAGAGATGGACTGCCTCCATTCAAGAGATGCAGACGCATGGCCTCCACAACAGAGGACAATAAAATGCTCTACGTTGGTAATAGACAATCTTAAAACCTAGTCGTCATGACAACGTGAGGGGAAGTGGCTATGTTTGTTGTTCCCATATACAATATTTCCCTGTCGTGTATAGTCTACCTTGTACTGTAGAGTCGTGTATAGTCTACCTTGTACTGTAGAGATGTGTATAGTCTACCTTGTACTGTAGAGATGTGTATAGTCTACCTTGTACTGTTTTTTTTGTTTTTTTTAACCTGGATAACACTCGCCAGTCCAGGTCTGACCCCTAAACAGTGTTGCAGGGGATTGTTAGAGGTCTGACCCCTAAACAGTGTTGCAGGGGATTGTTAGAGGTCTGACCCCTAAACAGTGTTGCAGGGGATTGTTAGAGGTCTGACCCCTAAACAGTGTTGCAGGGGATTGTTAGAGGTCTGACCCCTAAACAGTGTTGCAGGGACCCTAAACAGTGTTGCTTGTTAGAGGTCTGACCCCTAAACAGGGTTGCTGAGTGGGATTGTTAGAGGTCTGACCCCTAAACAGTGTTGCAGGGGATTGTTAGAGGTCTGACCCCTAAACAGTGTTGCAGGGTATTGTTAGAGGTCTGACCCCTAAACAGTGTTGCAGGGTATTGTTAGAGGTCTGACCCCTAAACAGTGTTGCAGGGTATTGTTAGAGGTCTGACCCCTAAACAGTGTTGCAGGGGATTGTTAGAGGTCTGACCCCTAAACAGTGTTGCAGGCTATTGTTAGAGGTCTGACCCCTAAACAGGGTTGCAGGGGATTGTTAAGTTGTTTGCTAAAATGTTGGAACTAAATGTGGATTTGAACCGATGTCCTTTAGTCATTACTTAAGTACCACCACGATATCCTGGCTATGGTATTTAATGTCAGCTAGACACTGATTGATTATGTAGTGCAATAAAGTCTCCAGTTCTATTTGTGTCAGAGCGGTAACATACAGGAGGGTAGACAGGGTGAGGGAGGGACAGGAGACTCAGAGTAGACTGGGGGGGACAGGAGACTCAGAGTAGACTGGGGGGGACAGGAGACTCAGAGTAGACTGGGAGAGACAGGAGACTCAGAGTAGACTGGGAGGGACAGGAGACTCAGGGTAGACTGGGAGGGACAGGAGACTCAGAGTAGACTGGGGGGGACAGGAGACTCAGAGTAGACTGGGGGGGACAGGAGACTCAGAGTAGACTGGGAGAGACAGGAGACTCAGAGTAGACTGGGAGGGACAGGAGACTCAGGGTAGACTGGGAGGGACAGGAGACTCAGAGTAGACTGGGAGGGACAGGAGACTCAGAGTAGACTGGGAGGGACAGGAGACTCAGGGTAGACTGGGAGGGACAGGAGACCCAGGGTAGACTGGGAGGGACAGGAGACTCAGAGTAGACTGGGAGAGACAGGAGACTCATAGTAGACTGGGAGGGACAGGAGACTCAGGGTAGACTGGGAGGGACAGGATACTCAGAGTAGACTGGGAGGGACAGGAGACTCAGAGTAGACTGGGAGAGACAGGAGACTCAGAGTAGACTGGGAGGGACAGGAGACTCAGAGTAGACTGGGAGAGACAGGAGACTCAGAGTAGACTGGGAGAGACAGGAGACTCAGAGTAGACAGGGTGAGACAGGAGACTCAGAGTAGACTGGGAGGGACAGGAGACTCAGAGTAGACTGGGAGAGACAGGCGAGTGTTTGGGTGTCAGGCGGCAACATCAGTCTCCTCTCACCGCCGGTATTAAATCTGTAATGACAGTCAACACACAAAGTGTCAATGTCACCTCACTGTGAAGATCCATCTTTGTCTGCAGTCATTAACGTCTCCATTTAACTAGGCAGAAAGAAAAAGGAAGAAGAAGAGGTGGAGTCCTATTTATTTCAGTCCAAAATATGTATTAATATCACACACATTAATATATAATGTCAATCCATATACACTACCGGTCAAAAGTTTTAGAACACCTACTCATTCAAGGGTTTTTCTTTATTTTTTTACTATTTTCTATATTGTAAAATAATAGTTAAGACATCAGAACTATGAAATAACACATATGGAATCATGTAGTAACCAAAAAAGTGTGAAAATATCAAAATAGATTTGAGATTTAAGAATCTTCAAATAGCCACCCTTTTCTTGATGACAGCTTTGCACACTCTTGGCATTCTCTCAACCAGCTTCATGAGGTAGTCACCTGGAATGCATTTCAATTAACAGGTGTCCCTTCTTAAAAGTTCATTTGTGGAATTTCTTTCCTTCTTAATATGTTTGAGCCAATCAGTTGTGTTTTGACAAGGAAGGGGGGTATACAGAAGATATCCCTATTTGGTAAAAGACCAAGTCCGTATTATGGCAAGAACAGCTCAAATAAGCAAAGAGAAACGACAGTCCATCAATTACTTTAAGACATGAAGATCAGTCAATACAAAACATTTTAAGAACTTTGAAAGTTTCTTCAAGTGAAGTATCAAAAACCATCAAGCGGATGATCTCAAACGGATGATCTCTGCATGTGTATTTCCCACCGTAAAGCATGGAGGAGGAGGTGTTATGGTGTGGGGGTGCTTTGCATGGCTACCACAGCATTCTGCGGCGATACGCCATCCCATCTGGTTTGGGCTTAGTGGGACTATCATTTGTTTTTCAACAGGACAATGACCCAACAAACCTAAAGGCTGTGTAAGGGCTATTTTCGTTAATTCCATATGTGTTATTTCATAGTTTTGATGTCTTCACTATTATTATTCAATGTAGAAAATAGTACAAATAAAGAAAACCCTTGAATGAGTAGGTGTTCTAAAACTTCTGACCGGTAGTGTACACTTTGAATACCTGACCATCCTTGTCTTGCTGAGCTCAACTGAAGGCTGTATCATGATGCCAGTGAACCCCTCCACTCCTCTACTGTCTGTTTACATCCATCATCTTCACATTGATTGCAATAATATGTCATAGTCAGACTCAATGTCTCACTATGAGCTGGTACTGTCCATGGTGTTGTCCACACATAGAGCACACTGCTGCAGTAGTGTTTACTGTCCATAGTGCTGAACACACAAAGCAAATTGCTGCAGTAGTGGTTGCTGTCCACGGTGCTGAAAACACAAGGCAAATTGCTGCGGTAGTGGTTGCTGTCCATGGTGCTGAAGAGGTCAAGCGTGCTGCTGCCTTGTCAGGGGTTGCAGAGAGGTAAGAGTTGTGCTTCCCAGTGATGCTTTGCCTCTTCAATTCTGAGAATAGTTCATTTTCCTCTCTCACTTATTCTCTCTCTTTCCTCAGTAATTGGCTGCTGTAAATCCCACATTTTTCTCTCTCTCTCTCTCTCTCTCTCTCTCTCTCTCTCAATTCAATTTAAGGGCTTTATTTACATGGAAACATATGTTTACATTACCAAAGCAAGTGAAATAGATAATAAACAAAAGTGGAATAAACAATAAAACATTTACAATAAATATTATACTTACAAAAGTTCCAAAATAATAAAGACATTTCAAATTATGTATATATTGTCACAGCTTGATCTGTTTCACCTGTCTTTGTGCCTGTCTCCACCCCCCTCCATGTGTCACCCATCTTCCCCATTATCCCCTGTGTATTATGCCTGTGTTTTCTGTCTGTCTGTGCTAGTTCATTTGTTTGTTCAAACCTACCAGCAGTTTCTCTTGCTCCGGTCTTTGCTTTTGTCCCTGTTTTCTAGTTTCCCGGTTTTGACCTTTTCTGCCTGCCCTGCCCCTGCCCCTGCCCCTGCCCCTGCCCCTGCCCCTGACCCTGACCCTGACCCTGACCCTGACCCTGACCCTGCCTGACATCCTGAACCTTTGCCCCACTACTCTGGATTAACGACCCCTGACTGCCTTGACCTGTCGTTTGCCTGCCCCTGTTGCCGTAATAAACATTGCTGCTTCAACACAGTCTGCATTTGGGTCTTACCTGAAACGTGATAAGGGGATGGCTTTGTTATGGAATTGCTTCCTTTTAGGTGGTTGTAGAATTTAATGCATCTTTTCTGGATTTTGATCATTAGCTGGCATCGGTCTAATTCTGCTCTGCATGTATTATTTGGTGTTTTACGTTGTACACAGAGGATGTTTTTGCAGAATTCTGCATGCCGAGTCTCAATTTGGTGTTTGTCCCATTTTGTGAAGTCTTGGTTGGGCGGACACCAGACTTCACAACCATAAAGGGCAATGGGTTCTATAACTGATTCAATTATTTTTAGCCAGATCCTAATTGGTATGTCGAATTAGATGTTCCTTTTGATGGCATAGAAGGCCCTTCTTGCTTTGTCTCTCAGATCGTTCACAGCTTTGTGGAAGTTACCTGTGGCACTGATGTTTAGGCTAAGGCATGGATAGTGTTTTGTGTGCTCTCGGTCAACGGTGTCTAGATGGAATTTGTATTCATGCTTCTGGGAATTGGACCCTGCTTGGAACGCCATTATTTTTGTCTTACTGAGATTTACTGTCAGGGCCCAGGTCTGACAGAATCTGTGCAGAAGATCTAGGTGCTGCTGTAGGTCCTCCTTGGTTGGGGACAGTAGCATCAGATCATCAGCAAACAGTAGTCATTTCACTTCAGATTCTAGTATGGTGAGGCTGGGTGCTGCAGACTGATCTAGTGCCCTCGCCAGTCTGTAGATTTTATATATACGTTGAAGAGGGTGGGGCTTAAGCTGCATCCCTGTTTCACCCCCGGCCCTGTGGAAAGAAATATGTGCATTTTTTGACAATTTTATCGCACATTTGTTTGTGTACATGGATATAATAATGCAGTATCCCCCCCCCCCCCCCCCACACCACTTTCCATCAATTTGTGTAGCAGGCCCTAGTGCCAAATTGAGTCGAAAGCTTTTTTGAAATCAAGACTTTGCCTATGTTTTGGTTTGTCAATTAGGATGTGCATGGTGAATGCGTGGTCTATTGTACGATAATTTGGTTTAAAAAATAATTTGACATTTGCTCAGTACATTGTTTTTGCTGAGGAAATGTACGCGTCTGCTGTTAATGATAATGCAGAGGATTTTCACAAGGTTGCTGTTGACGCATATCCCACGGTAGTTATTGGGGTGAAATTTATCTAAACTTTTTGGGATTAGGGTGGTCCATGGTTCCGAATATTGGGAAATATGCCAGAGCTAAGGATGATGTTAAATAGTTTAAGTACAGTCAATTGGAATTTGTGGTCTGTATATTTTATCATTTCATTGAGGATACCATCAACCCCACAGGCCTTTTTGGGTTGGAGGGTTTGTATTTTGTCCTTTAGTTCATTCAATGTAATTGGAGAATCTAGTTGGTTCTGGTAGTCTTTAATAGATGATTCTAATATTTGTATTTGATCATGTATATGTTTTTGCTGTTTGTCCTTTGTTATATAGACAAAAAGATTGGAGAAGTGGTTTATCCATAAATCTCCATTTTGGATAGATAACTATTGCTGTTGTTTGTTTAGAGTTTTCCAATTTTCCCAGAAAAGGTTAGATTCTATGGATTCTTCAATTACATTGAGCTGATTTCTGACGTGCTGTTCCTTCTTTTTCTGTAGTGTATTTCTGTATTGTTTTAGTGGTTCACCATAGTGAAGGCGTAGACTCAGGTTTTCTGTAGTGTATTTCTGTATTGTTTTAGTGGTTCACCATAGTGAAGGCGTAGACTCAGGTTTTCCAGGTCTCTATGTTTTTGGTTGGACAGGTTTTTCAATTTCTTTCTTAGATTTTTGCATTCTTCATCAACATATTTGTCATTGCTGTTAATTTTCTAAGGTTGTCTGCTTGACATTTTTATATTTGATAGGGAAGCTGAGAGGTCAAATATACTGTTTAGGTTTTCTACTGCTAAGTTTACACCTTCACTATTACAGTGAACCTTTTGTCCAGGAAATGTTCTAGAAGGGATTGAATTTGTTGTTGCCTAATAGTTTTTGGTAGATTTCAACACTACTTTCCTTCCATCTATAGCATGTCTTAATATTATTCAGCTCCTTTGGCTTTGATGCCTCGTTATTGAGCAAAGCTCTGTTCAAGTAGACTATGATTTTGCTGTGGTCTGATAGGGGTGTTAGTGGACTGACTGTGAACGCTCTGAGAGACTCTGGGTTGAGGTCAGTGATAAAGTAGTCTATAGTACTACTGCCGAAAGATGAGCTATGAGCTATATGAGCCTACCATTGGCTATGTACATACCCAGAGTCCGACAGGTTAGAGTAGTACACAGCGTTGTACGAGATCTTCAGTTTCTTGACAATTTCTCGCATGGAATAGCCTTCATTTCTCAGAACAAGAATAGACTGATGAGTTTCTCATTTTGAGACTGTAATCGAACCCACAAATCTAATGCTCCAGATACTCAACTAGTCTAAAGAAGGCCAGTTTTATTGCTTCTTTAATCAGGACAACAGTTTTCAGATTTGCTAATATAATTGCAAAAGGGTTTTCTAATGATCAATTAGCCTTTTAAAATTATAAACTTGGATTAGCTAACACAACGTGCTATTGGAACATAGGAGTAATGGTTGCTGATAATGGGCCTCTGTACACCTATGTTGTAACGGCTCTCACTGGTGGTAGAAAGACTAGACCAAAGCGCAGTGTAGAAAGTGTTCATGATTTTAATTTTAAAAACACCCAAACAAAATAACGAAAACACACAGTTCTGTCAGGCAACAGTAACTAAACAGAAAACAAGATCCCACAACCTAATGGTGGAAAAAGGGCTGCCTAAGTATGATCCCCAATCAGAGACAACGATAGACAGCTGCCTCTGATTGGGAACCAAACTCGGCCAAAAACAAAGAAACAGAACACATAGAATTTCCCACCCGATGCCCCCCCTGACCTAACCAAACATAGAGAATAATAAGGATCTCTAAGGTCAGGGCGTGACATATGTAGATATTCCATAAAAATCAGCTGTTTCGAGCTACAATAGTCCTTTACAACATTAACAATGTCTACAATGTATTTTTGATCAATTTGATGTTATTTTAATGGACAAAAAAATGGGCTTTTCTTTAAAAAAATAAGGACATTTCTAAGTGACAGCCAACTTTTGAACGGTAGTGTACCTCTTAGGTCGCAGGATGTGGTTTGGGCGTGTGTAGTAGTGGAGGTTGGGCATGTTGCTCTGCTCACAGCCTGGGCGTATGTCCTGCTGTCATGTTGAGGTCCTTGCTACAGGGGCGGGGGTCATGGGGTGGGCAGAAGGTGCATAGGTCTGATATGGGGGGGGGCCTATATAGGGTGTGGCTAGGGTTTACTTGGGGTGGTCTTAGCTGTTTGGGGTGTGGCTGGTGATGCCGTGGTCTGGGTGTAGGTCCACTTGGCATGGGTTCTCTTGGTGCAGGTCCTTCAGGAAGAGGTCTTGCAGGTCTTGGAGGGTGTCTCGCTGGTGTGGGTGTGGTGTCCGTTGTTCTGTTGCTCCTGTGTGAGGTGCTGGGGCTTCAGTTGAGGGTGACATCCTTCAGGGTCCTGGCAAAAGTTGGGATTGCTGCCTTGTAGAGGTGGTTATAAAGGCTGTTCAAGTCCAGGGTGTAGTGGTGGTCCAGGTAGACATTACATTTTGAGGCACAGTCTTGCAAAATGTTTGCATTCACCCGCTGTATGGTGGCAGAGTGAAAGGTTGCAGGTTGGAGATAACTACTTGTGCTTTGGGGAAAGTGGAAGCAGCTTTTTCATTCACTCCCTGATTGTGCTGTGGCCACCCTTTCCTGCTGGGCTCTCAGGTCATTTGTGCCTGTGTGATATATAACGTGGCTGGTGAACCCTAGTCTGTCCTCTGACAGCAGCTCCAGGGCATGCCTAGTGTTTGGGCAACAAAAGTTTATCCTCTTGAATGCATTCAACATTTGAGTCAATGAGGAGCACAATCTGGTGTGGTTCCTGTGTGTGTGTGTGTGTGTGTCTCTCTCTCTCTCTCTCTCTCTCTCTCTCTCTCTCTCTCTCTCTCTCTCTCTCTCTCTCGAAAGACTGAAGAAGACACTACTGATTGAAAGGCTGTGTGTGACTGCATGACTAGACTCTTGACGAATCTCTTCATTAGCAGCAGACCTGCCGACGCACGCACGCACGCTCGCACACACACACACACACACACACACACACACACACACACACACACACACACACACACACACACACACACACACACACACACACACACACTGAGATAAATAAAACCTATATACTTACCTGTAGACCTGAATGGAGCTGTCCGTCCACCTGCCCCTCTGTCCATCTGTCTGTCCCTCAGAGTGCAGTTGGCCAAAATCAGATGTGAAGTCAGAGGCCCCCACTAACATGGCCATTATCTCCTTGGCATGTGTACACACACACACAAACACACACACACGGAGGGAGGGAGGAGAGGATAGGAAGGGAGGTAGTAAGCTACAGTTGAAGTGTGTACGTCTGTGAGAGAGAAAGTAGCTTGCATGTAAACAGCTCTATCATTCTGCATGTAAACAGCTCTATCATTCTGCATGTAAACAGCTCTATCAGTCTGCATGTAAATAGCTCTATTGGTCTGCATGTAAACAGCTCTATCGGTCTGCATGTAAACAGCTCTATCGGTCTGCATGTAAACAGCTCTATCAGTCTGCATGTAAACAGCTCCATCAGTCTGCATGTAAACAGCTCTATCATTCTGCATGTAAACATCTCTATCATTCTGCATGTAAACAGCTCTATCATTCTGCATGTAAACAGCTCTATCATTCTGCATGTAAACAGCTCTATCATTCTGCATGTAAACAGCTCTATCAGTCTGCATGTAAACAGCTCTATCATTCTGCATGTAAACAGCTCTATCATTCTGCATGTAAACAGCTCTATCATTCTGCATGTAAACAGCTCTATCGGTCTGAGTGTAAACAGCTCTATCATTCTGCATGTAAACAGCTCTATCATTCTGCATGTAAACAGCTCTATCGGTCTGCATGTAAACAGCTCTATCAGTCTGCTATGACATATTTTCTTCTCTCCTCCTCATCCTTCACCTTCCAGACGATCAAATAGGACACATTAGGGTCATGTGACAGATTGTTTTTACTGTTAGTGCATATACACACCCGCTGTTTCTTTCCCCTGGCCTAGAAACGAGAGTATAACCCAGGCAGGGCAGGTTCTGGGGCCATGATAAAATGCTGCAGGGCTCTGCACTGATGGCCATTCACATTTCCCCTGCTCACTATGTTACTATTCAACCCTACACGTCATAATCACATTACTGTCAAATGCCGGCTTTGTGCCCCTCTCAGTCACATGTTCTCATTTTTCTCCCTGACAATGGAGATGGCACTGAAATAAGCCTCATTCCTGGCTGGCTCAGAGGAGAGGAGAGGAGAGGAGAGGAGAGGAGAGGAGAGGAGAGGAGAGGAGAGGAACAGAAGAGAGAACGTAACCCTACATGTAAGTATATTGTGGACAGAAACCGGATTGTGGACAGAAACCGGATTGTGTACAGAAACCGGATTGTGGACAGAAACCGGATTGTGGACAGAAACCGGATTGTGGACAGAAATCGGATTGTGTACAGACATCATAATCCTAGACATTACTCTAACGACATAGTCTATGTATATATATATAACCATCTTCAACAGGGTATATCCACAGACACCTGACCAGACAGAAGGAAAAGCGCTGCAGGTGCAGGACATGACAGAATGTAATTCTGTTGAGAGATGGGTTGTATTAACATTATAGTCTCTTTCCCACCTGAGCCCAGAAACGCTACAAAAAACAACACCTTTCCCCCTCTCTACGCAGGACTGATGGAGTGGGTGTCGCTAACACTCTAGAACACACACATAGCACAACGCTTTGGTCCTATTCAATCAAACACTGTAACAAGGTTTCTGGGGAAAGGTAAAATACGACAGAGTTCATGTAGTGGTGTCTCTAGTTGGCTTCAGAGAGGAAAGAGAGAGAGAGAGACAGAGAGGCAGAGAGAGAGACAGAGTGAGAGAGAGAGAGAGAGAGAGAGAGAGAGAGAGAGAGAGAGAGAGAGAGAGAGAGAGAGAGAGAAGAGAGAGAGAGAAACGCATCCAGGCAGGGCAGGCAAGCCACGGGTCTCTAGGGTTAGATGTGTTGTTATTTGTTATTTTTGGATACTGATATTTTGGGGTGTTTTTGTTGTTCTTCTACTCTGGTGAGGAGGAAGTGGACAGGAACTGCCTGACATTTTCTAAACGGAAGCCCAAAGGGGATAGGTGCTGTGTTTTACCAGACTAGTGTAACCTCAGTGTTATTAGTTTTCCTGATGAAATGCCTGAGGCTCCTGACACTCATTTAATCTCTGTTTCTTTCTGTTACATCTGTTAGACTAGAGCTCTCCTGCACTGTTATTGATTCTGTTAGGTCTGTTAGACTAGAGCTCTCCTGCACTGTTATTGATTCTGTTAGGTCTGTTAGACTAGAGCTCTCCTGACCTGGTATTGATTCTGTTAGGTCTGTTAGACTAGAGCTCTCCTGCACTGTTATTGATTCTGTTATGTCTGTTAGACTCGAGCTCTCCTGCACTGTTATTGATTCTGTTAGGTCTGTTAGACTAGAGCTCTCCTGATCTGGTATTGATTCTGTTAGGTCTGTTAGACTAGAGCTCTCCTGATCTAGTATTGATTCTGTTAGGTCTGTTAGACTAGAGCTCTCCTGCACTGTTATTGATTCTGTTAGGTCTGTTAGACTAGAGCTCTCCTGATCTGGTATTGATTCTGTTAGGTCTGTTAGACTAGAGCTCTCCTGCACTGTTATTGATTCTGATAGGCCTGCTAGACTAGAGCTCTCCTGCACTGTTATTGATTCTGATAGGCCTGTTAGACTAGGGATCTCCTGATCTGGTATTGATTCTGTTAGGTCTGTTAGACTAGAGCTCTCCTGCACTGTTATTGATTCTGATAGGCCTGTTAGACTAAAGCTCTCCTGACCTGGTATTGATTCTGTTAGGTCTGTTAGACTAGAGCTCTCCTGCACTGTTATTGATTCTGATAGGCCTGTTAGACTAGAGCTCTCCTGATCTGGTATTGATTCTGTTAGGTCTGTTAGACTAGAGCTCTCCTGATCTGGTATTGATTCTGTTAGGTCTGTTAGACTAGAGCTCTCCTGCACTGTTATTGATTCTGTTAGGTCTGTTAGACTAGAGCTCTCCTGATCTGGTATTGATTATATTAGGGCTGTTAGACTAGAGCTCTCCTGATCTGGTATTGATTCTGTTAGGTCTGTTAGACTAGAGCTCTCCTGCACTGTTATTGATTCTGTTAGGTCTGTTAGACTAGAGCTTTCCTGCACTGTTATTGATTCTGTTAGGTCTGTTAGAATAGAGCTCTCCTGATCTGGTATTGATTCTGTTAGGTCTGTTAGACTAGAGCTCTCCTGCACTGTTATTGATTCTGTTAGGTCTGTTAGACTAGAGCTCTCCTGCACTTTTATTGATTCTGTTAGGTCTGTTAGACTAGAGCTCTCCTGATCTGGTATTGATTCTGTTAGGTCTGTTAGACTAGAGCTCTCCTGCACTGTTATTGATTCTGTTAGGTCTGTTAGACTAGAGCTTTCCTGCACTGTTATTGATTCTGTTAGGTCTGTTAGAATAGAGCTCTCCTGATCTGGTATTGATTGTGTTAGGTCTGTTAGACTAGAGCTCTCCTGCACTGTTATTGATTCTGTTAGGTCTGTTAGACTAGAGCTCTCCTGCACTTTTATTGATTCTGTTAGGTCTGTTAGACTAGAGCTCTCCTGATCTGGTATTGATTCTGTTAGGTCTGTTAGACTAGAGCTCTCCTGATCTGGTATTGATTCTGTTAGGTCTGTTAGTCTAGAGCTCTCCTGCACTGTTATTGATTCTGTTAGGTCTGTTAGACTAGAGCTCTCCTGATCTGGTATTGATTATATTAGGGCTGTTAGACTAGAGCTCTCCTGATCTGGTATTGATTCTGTTAGACTAGAGCTCTCCTGATCTGGTATTGATTCTGTTAGGTCTGTTAGACTAGAGCTCTCCTGATCTGGTATTGATTCTGTTAGCTCTGTTAGACTAGAGCTCTCCTGATCTGGTATTGATTCTTTTAGACTAGAGCTCTCCTGATCTAGTATTGATTCTGTTAGGTCTGTTAGACTAGAGCTCTCCTGATCTGGTATTGATTCTGTTAGACTAGAGCTCTCCTGATCTGGTATTGATTCTGTTAGGTCTGTTAGACTAGAGCTCTCCTGATCTGCTATTGATTCTGTTAGGTCTGTTAGACTAGAGCTCTCCTGATCTGGTATTGATTATGTTAGACTAGAGCTCTCCTGATCTGGTATTGATTCTGTTAGGTCTGTTAGACTAGAGCTCTCCTGCACTGTTATTGATTCTGTTAGGTCTGTTAGACTAGAGCTCTCCTGATCTGGTATTGATTCTGTTAGGTCTGTTAGACTAGAACTCTCCTGCTCTGGTATTGATTCTGTTAGACTAGAGCTCTCCTGATCTGGTATTGATTCTGTTAGGTCTGTTAGACTAGAGCTCTCCTGATCTGGTATTGATTCTGTTAGGTCTGTTAGACTAGAGCTCTCCTGATCTGGTATTGATTCTGTTAGACTAGAGCTCTCCTGATCTGGTATTGATTCTGTTAGGTCTGTTAGACTAGTGCTCTCCTGCACTGTTATTGATTCTGTTAGGTCTGTTAGACTAGAGCTCTCCTGATCTGGTATTGATTCTGTTAGGTCTGTTAGACTAGAACTCTCCTGCTCTGGTATTGATTCTGTTAGACTAGAGCTCTCCTGATCTGGTATTGATTCTGTTAGGTCTGTTAGACTAGAGCTCTCCTGACCTGGTATTGATTCTGTTAGTTCTGTTAGACTAGAACTCTCCTGCTCTGGTATTGATTCTGTCCCTAACATGGTCTGCTCTGCTAGATCTAGTGGGCTCTAGGTTTTGGGCTCTTGAATTCAGTTGTTCATGTCACGCCTGCTCCCACTCCCCCTCCTTGGCGCCCGAGGGCACCAGGCTGCCAATCATTACGCACACCTGTCACCATCATTATGTGCACCAGTGCAATATTGGACTCACCTGGACTCCTTCACTTTGTTGATTTCCCCTTCTATATCTGTCTGTTCCTCAGTTTGTTCCCTGTGTCAGCATTAATGTCATTATATCCAGATTATGTGTTCCGTCGTTCATCTATTCTATTCATTTATTCTATTCATTAATTTATTCATTCATCCATTCACTCATTCATGCATGCATCCATTCCTCCATTCTTCCAGAACTCAGCAAACATCTCCTCTAATTCTGCTGCCTGCAAATGGTCTATAAGTGACTGATCAGCAGTCCTGGTATGAATCAGTCATTCAGAGGCTTCTCATGCATCTTAAATGTGGAATACAGGAACAGAGGGAACCTTTGGAATGACGAATGCAATTAAAAAGAACTTTCATCAAGAATTTGGAAGCCTTTTTCATTCATATGTAAAATGCATGCATGACTATAAGTCACTCTGGATAATAGTGCAGCTAAATATATTATTTTATTGTCACATTCTAATGAGAATTAGTGAATCCTAGAATCCTATCTTGTCGACTAGGCTGCTGACTGCCAGGGCATGTTTCCCATGCAGATAGCACATTAAAATACAATAACATTCAAAGGTGTCCTCTTATCTCAGGAAATAATGAGCTATTTTTGACTAGGAGATTCATATTATTCTGCATAGAAAAATAAATACATGTAACCCCTCTATCTATGGCTTCCAATTCATTTAGTCTCTGATCTATTCTGGTGTCACCATAATACATTCCTTGGAAACGTGTGTGTGTGTGTGTGTGTGTGTGTGTGTGTGTGCGTGCGCGCGCGCGAGAGAAAGAGAGAGAGAGAGAGAGAGAGAGAGAGAGAGAAATACAACAATGTGAATATAATTCATGCTGAGTACCAGTGGACTGTGCCAGCCAGTGGTAGAACTGTATCTTCCTTAAAGGTAATTGTATTTCCCCCCAACATAGTTTCCTCCTGACAAAGAAGAGAGGAGATATATGTGGTTAAGTTGAAAGTGGGTGTAGGAGAATGCGGAAATAAGTGATATAATTAGTATTAGCTGTAATTTGGATGGTGTTTTAAAGTACTCCTATGGTGTCTGAGGGAGATACTGAGGGTTAATGAAGACAAACACCCTATTCCTATCTAGTGCACTACTTTTGGCCAGGGTCCATAGTTCTCCAGTCAAAAGTAGTGCACGACATAGTAAGTAGGGTGCTGTTTGGGTCACAGACCCAGACCACTCTCCTGTAGACCTCTGCCACTGCTGTCTCTGCCACTGTTAGATGTGCACTGTGAAGGATACAGAGAGGAACCCATATCAACATGACCTTGGGAAGGGTAGCAGGGAAGAGGAGGTCAGCGATTGAACCATCCAATTATGCTAGAGCAAGTAAGGCCACCTAAATGTGTATATGCTGACCATACAATCTGACCCATTAGCTGAACCTTAGTCATAGGGCTATGTTCAAAAGTAGTGCACATTATAGGGAATAGGATGACATTTTGGATACAGCCTTAGAGAGAATGTGTCTACCTATTCTCTACTGCTGTTCAGTGGAAGATGTCCACAAACACCAGGAACACTTTCACTGTCTGGATGCCACAAACAACTCCTACATGAGTAAGCATCCCGCCAGCCATTAACTAATAATGGGTCAAATGTTTGACTGAGCCTGAAAAGACACATCAGAGTAGCAATAAGACATGTTAGAGGGGGAAAGAAATATGTCTATGGGAGGATGTAGTCATAGACAATGATGGTAGCCCCACCAGGAAACAGGCTTAGTGGACAGAGTGGTTCTGATGATAAGAGTCAATTCTGCTGTTATTGTGGATGTTTTCCTCTTCCGGTCAACGTCCTGCTACGTTGTACAATCACAACCAGATGGAACCAGTCTGAGTACATCAGAGTTAGATAGAACCAGTCTGAGCTAATCAGAATCAGATATAACCAGTCTGAGCCATTCAGAATCAGATATAACCAGTCTGAGCCAGTCAGAATCAGAAAAACCAGTCTGAGACTGTCAGAATCAGATATAACCAGTCTGAGACAGTCAGAATCAGATAGAACCAGTCTGAGCCAGTCAGAATCAGATATAACCAGTCTGAGACAGTCAGAATCAGATATAACCAGTCTGAGACAGTCAGAATAAGATAGAACCAGTCTGAGCTAATCGGACTCGGATATAACCAGTCTGAGCCATTCAGAATCAGATATAACCAGTCTGAGCCAGTCAGAATCAGAAAAACCAGTCTGAGACTGTCAGAATCAGATATAACCAGTCTGAGACAGTCAGAATCAGATAGAACCAGTCTGAGCCAGTCAGAATCAGATATAACCAGTCTGAGACAGTCAGAATCAGAAAGAACCAGTGTGGGCCAATCAGAGCCAGATAGAACCAGTTGTTTAGCATTTTATATTTAAATGTGAAGACTGTTATCACCAGTAGGATCCATGGTGGACGTGATGCTATTGGTGGATGCCTGTGAGGAAAACAGTACATTATTGAGTTGACAGAAATTAAAAACTGTGAAGAGGAGAAAAGTGGAGAAGTCTCTGGGGAAACTGAGGTTTTGATAGATGTTGTACAGACTTGTGTAACTGACCAGATATCGAACCCTACTGTAATCCCACTGAGCTAAAGCGTAGGTATAAACTCTGGTAGCTTACGTGGGTCTTCAGGTCTCAGACAATGTAACTCATCACTTTGATAATGGGGTCTTCTTACTAGAGCATGAGTAAATACACATATTTTGGCCCATCATAAAACTTAAGGTTAATTATGGTATTGTAAATTCACATTCCCAACATGATAGGGAATTCCCAATGAACAAACCGTCTTATTGTTAGCATAACACCAGATAGCCTTATGGCAACAGGATAAACCACTTGGCCCTCCTTTTTACAGACAGTGTTATCCAGAGCAACTTACAGGAGCGATTAGGGTTAAGTGCATTGCTCAAGGGAAGCTAGTCGTCTCAGGGACTCAAACCACCAACCTTTTGATAACTGCTTGGCTCCCTGCTGCCCACACTCCTGAGAAGACTGCTTGCTTCTCTATAAGACAGTCAAAAAATATCATAAAGAATAAGGAATACGTTTTTGAAGTGTCTGTCCTATATCTAGGAGATATAAACCCTTATTTTTGTTGGCACAAAACTATACCTCCATACTTCCATTCATTTTTCCTTCAGACAAGTCCCCTGACACTTGTGGGGGTGATAGAGCAAAAACAGAGAACACCATCGTGTTTGTGATATTAGTTTGTAGGACAAACAGTTTGGACGTTACAGATAGAAGTTGGCACATCAGCGTTTCCGACTTCAGACGAGTCCCGTGGGGTTTGTAGGGGGCAAAGTGTTCGTGAGAGTCTCATCTTTCGAAGGTTATAAACGTTTCTGTGAGAAGACCGATTTCAGGATGTCTCATGGTTTGACAAACACCTCTGTTGCTCGGCCACCTTGAACCTCTGTTGCTCGGCCACCTTGAACCTCTGTTGCTCGGCCACCTTGAACCTCTGTTGCTCGGCCACCTTGCACCTCTGTTGCTCGGCCACCTTGCACCTCTGTTGCTCGGCCACCTTGCACCTCTGTTGCAAGGTGACCTTGAACCTCTGTTGCTAGGCCACCTTGCACCTCTGTTGCTAGGCCACCTTGAACCTCTGTTGCTAGGCCACCTTGCACCTCTGTTGCTAGGCCAACTTGCACCTCTGTTGCTAGGCCACCTTGCACCTCTGTTGCTAGGCCACCTTGAACCGCTGTTGCTCGGCCAACTTGCACCTCTGTTGCTCAGCCAACTTGCACCTCTGTTGCTAGGCCAACTTGAACCTCTGTTGCTCGGCCACCTTGAACCTCTGTTGCTAGGCCACCTTGCACCTCTGTTGCTAGGCCACCTTGAACCTCTGTTGCTCGGCCAACTTGCACCTCTGTTGCTCGGCCAACTTGCACCTCTATTGCTAGGCCACCTTGAACCTCTGTTGCTCGGCCAACTTGCACCTCTGTTGCTCGGCCAACTTGCACCTCTGTTGCTCGGCCAACTTGAATGTCTGTTGCTCGACCAACTTGCACCGCAAGATGCGGAAGGGCGATATCAGTGGATTGAGACGCAGCCCATGCTGCTCGTCATTCCTCATCTGGATTCATTTTAATTAAGAACTTAATTAAACTGACAATCAGCCCCATGGACCTACTATATAGCGAATCAGCCACATGGACCCACTATATAGAGAATCAGCCACATGGACCCACTATATAGAGAATCAGCCCCATGGACCCACTATATAGAGAATCAGCCCCATGGACCCACTATATAGCGAATCAGCCACATGGACCCACTATATAGAGAATCAGCTACATGGACCCACTATATAGAGAATCAGCCCCATGGACCCACTATATAGAGAATCAGCCACATGGACCCACTATATAGAGAATCAGCCACATGGACCCACTATATAGAGAATCATCCCCATGGACCCACTATAAAGAGAATCATCCACATGGACCCACTATATAGAGAATTAGCCCCATGGACCCACTATATAGAGAATCAGCCCCATGGACCCACTACATAGAGAATCAGCCCCATGGCCCCACTATATAGAGAATCATCCCCATGGACCCACTATATAGAGAATCATCCCCATGGACCCACTATAAAGAGAATCAGCCCCATGGCCCCACTATATAGAGAATCAGCCCCATGGACCCACTATATAGAGAATCAGCTACATGGACCCACTACACAGAGAATCAGCCACATGGACCCACTATATAGAGAATCAGCCCCATGGCCCCACTATATAGAGAATCAGCCACATGGACCCACTATATAGAGAATCAGCCCCATGGACCCACTATCATTTACATTTTACATTTAAGTCATTTAGCAGACGCTCTTATCCAGAGCGACTTACAAATGGTGCTTTCACCTTATGACATCCAGTGGAACAGCCACTTTACAATAGTGCATCTAAGTCTTTTAAGGGGGGGGTGAGAAGGATTACTTTATCCTATCCTAGGTATTCCTTAAAGAGGTGGGGTTTCAGGTGTCTCCGGAAGGTGGTGATTGACTCCGCTGTCCTGGCGTCGTGACGGAGTTTGTTCCACCATTGGGGGGCCAGAGCAGCGAACAGTTTTGACTGGGCTGAGCGGGAACTGTACTTCCTCAGTGGTAGGGAGGCGAGCAGGCCAGAGGTGGATGAACGCAGTGCCCTTGTTTGGGTGTAGGGCCTGATCAGAGCCTGGAGGTACTGAGGTGCCGTTCCCCTCACAGCTCCGTAGGCAAGCACCATGGTCTTGTAGCGGATGCGAGCTTCAACTGGAAGCCAGTGGAGAGAGCGGAGGAGCGGGGTGACGTGAGAGAACTTGGGAAGGTTGAACACCAGACGGGCTGCGGCGTTCTGGATGAGTTGTAGGGGTTTAATGGCACAGGCAGGGAGCCCAGCCAACAGCGAGTTGCAGTAATCCAGACGGGAGATGACAAGTGCCTGGATTAGGACCTGCGCCGCTTCCTGTGTGAGGCAGGGTCGTACTCTGCAGATGTTGTAGAGCATGAACCTACAGGAACGGGCCACCGCCTTGATGTTAGTTGAGAACGACAGGGTGTTGTCCAGGATCACGCCAAGGTTCTTAGCGCTCTCTGAGGAGGACACGATGGAGTTGTCAACCGTGATGGCGAGATCATGGAACGGGCAGTCCTTCCCCGGGAGGAAGAGCAGCTCCGTCTTGCCGAGGTTCAGCTTGAGGTGGTGATCCGTCATCCACACTGTCTGCCAGACATGCAGAGATGCGATTCGCCACCTGGTCATCAGAGGGGGGAAAGGAGAAGATTAATTGTGTGTCGTCTGCATAGCAATGATAGGAGAGACCATGTGAGGTTATGACAGAGCCAAGTGACTTGGTGTATAGCGAGAATAGGAGAGGGCCTAGAACAGAGCCCTGGGGGACACCAGTGGTGAGAGCGCGTGGTGAGGAGACAGATTCTCGCCACGCCACCTGGTAGGAGCGACCTGTCAGGTAGGACGCAATCCAAGCGTGGGCCGCGCCGGAGATGCCCAACTCGGAGAGGGTGGAGAGGAGGATCTGATGGTTCACAGTATCGAAGGCAGCCGATAGGTCTAGAAGGATTAGAGCAGAGGAGAGAGAGTTAGCTTTAGCAGTGCGGAGTGCCTCCATGATACAGAGAAGAGCAGTCTCAGTTGAATGACTAGTCTTGAAACCTGACTGATTTGGATCAAGAAGGTCATTCTGAGAGAGATAGCGGGAGAGCTGGCCAAGGACTGCACGTTCAAGAGTTTTGGAGAGAAAAGAAAGAAGGGATACTGGTCTGTAGTTGTTGACATCGGAGGGATCGAGTGTAGGTTTTTTCAGAAGGGGTGCAACTCTCGCTCTCTTGAAGACGGGAGGGACGTAGCCAGCGGTCAGGGATGAGTTGATGAGCGAGGTGAGGTAAGGGAGAAGGTCACCGGAAATGGTCTGGAGAAGAGAGGAGGGGATAGGGTCAAGCGGGCAGGTTGTTGGGCGGCCGGCCGTCACAAGACGCGAGATGTCATCTGGAGAGAGAGGGAGAAAGAGGTCAGAGCACAGGGTAGGGCAGTGTGAGCAGAACCAGCGGTGTCGTTTGACTTAGCAAACGAGGATCGGATGTCGTCGACCTTCTTTTCAAAATGGTTGACGAAGTCATCTGCAGAGAGGGAGGAGGGGGGGGAGGGGGAGGAGGATTCAGGAGGGAGGAGAAGGTGGCAAAGAGCTTCCTAGGGTTAGAGGCAGATGCTTGGAATTTAGAGTGGTAGAAAGTGGCTTTAGCAGCAGAGACAGAGGAGGAAAATGTAGAGAGGAGGGAGTGAAAGGATGCCAGGTCCGCAGGGAGGCGAGTTTTCCTCCATTTCCGCTCGGCTGCCCGGAGCCGAGCGGAATCAGCCACATGGACCCACTATATAGAGAAATAGCCACATGGACCCACTATATAAAGAATTAGCCACATGGACCCACTATATAGAGAATCAGCCACATGGACCCACTATATAGAGAATCAGCCACATGGACCCACTATATAGAGTATCAACCCTTTAGGTCCTGGTTGAAAGTATTGCATTATATAGGGGATAGGATGCCAATTTGGACACAACCAGAGTCACACTATACACTGAGTGTACAAAACATTAACAACACCTTCCTAATAACTTTTATCCTCATTAAAGCCTAAATTTGTTGGGGCATGGACTGTCAAAAGTGTTGAAAGTGTTCCACAGGGATGCTGTCCCATGTTGACTCCAACACTTCCAACAGGTGTGTTAAGTTGACTGGATGTCCTTTAGGTGGTGGACCATTCTTGATACACACGGGAAACTGTTGAGTGTGAAAAACCCAGCAGCGCTGCAGTTCTTGACACAAACCGGTGCAGCTGACACCTACTGCCATACCCCATTCAAAGGAACTTAAATATTTTGTCTTGCCCTTCACCCTCTGAATGGCAGTCATACTCAATCCATGTCTCAATTATCTCAAGGCTTAAACATCCTTCTTTAACCTGACTCCTCCCCTTCATCTACTCTGATTGAAGTGGATTTAACAAGTTACATCAATACGGGATCATAGCTTTCACCAGGATTCACCTAGTCAGTCTATTTCATGGAAAGAGCATGTGTTCTTAATGTTTTGTACACTCAGTGTACAGTATGGTGGTGTTGATATTACTGGTAGTTTCAGTCTGAGATGATATAACTGGTCGTTTCAGTCTGAGTTTTGGTTTTGTCACATGTAATTGAAACACTTTATATTAGCAACTGTAGCATTTGCTCCAAGATGGCATAGCAGTCAGACGTCTTTTGTCCTCGTTTTGTTGTGTCCCGTATATATATATTTACAACTTTTTATATAGATACCTTTTTATATAGATTTTTTATTTTCCATAAACTCATCTTCAAAACACTCTCCTGCAACCTGCCTCACCAATTTATATATATTTAAAAAAAGAAAGTATTATTTACCTCAATCTGTAATCCTCCATAGAAGCTAACCAGAAGCTAGCCAGAAGCTAATCCAGAAGATAGCTAGAAGCTAATCCAGAAGATAGCCAGAAGCTAGCCTGAAGCTAACCAGAAGCTTATCAGAAGCTAGTTAGCCTCTTTACTGGCTAATCGTTAGTATTCAGCTAACCACGGTTTGTGGTCATCAGCTATCCTTTAGCTCGAAAATCTATCGCCAGTTTTGTACGGCGCGGCTCGGACCGGAACATACAGGACCTATTTTTCTCTCCATGTCCCCGGATTTCAACCGCTAACTCTGGACATTTATACCTGGATCTCGCAGCTAGCTAGCTGCTATCCGTGTGACTATCGGCTTACGTCGATTCCGGAGAAAACATCAATTATTCCGGAGCTAGCCAGCTGAAGAGTTCCATCAGTCACTCCTGGGATACAATCACCTATCCGGACCCGTTTTACTGCCAACACGGAGCCCCACCGGGCCTTCTCAACTGGACTACCAACGTTATCTACCCGAGGGAGTTATCCGGCTGGCTCCTCCGTCGCGACATTACCTGAACACCCATCTGCGGTCCGCTAATCGTTAGCTGTCTTATCGGCTGCTATCTGAATAGACCTATCGGGCAATTATTATTATTTATATTTTTTGGGCCTCTATATTTATATTTTTTTGCGAATTGGATTCATCCCCTCTACCACACGGAACCCCACTAATCCTACCGCCGGAAATGCACGAGGTGGCTAAAAACAGACCTCCATCCGGTGCTAGCTTGCTACCGATGGCCCGGCTAGCTGTCTGAATCGCCGTGAACCCAACCAACCTCACTACTCACTGGACCCTTTTGATCACTCGACTAAGCATGCCTCTCCTTAATGTCAATATGCCTTGTCCATTGCTGTTCTGGTTAGTGTTTATTGGCTTATTTCACTGTAGAGCCTCTAGTCCTGCTCACTATACCTTATCCAAACTATTAGTTCCACCACCCACACATGCGATGACATCTCCTGGTTTCAATGATGTTTCTAGAGACAATATATCTCTCATCATCACTCAATACCTAGGTTTACCTCCACTGTATTCACATCCTACCATACCTTTGTCTGTACATTATACCTTGAAGCTATTTTATTGCTCCCAGAAACCTCCTTTTACTCTCTGTTCCAGACGTTCTAGACGACCAATTCTTATTACTTTTAGCCGTACCCTTATCCAACTCCTCCTCTGTTCCTCTGGCGATGTAGAGGTGAATCCAGGCCCTGCAGTGCCTAGCTCCACTCCTATTCCCCAGGTGCTCTCTTTTGATGACTTCTGTAACCGTAATAGCCTTGGTTTCATTTCATCTCCTCCCTAAGTTTGTTTTATTCACTGCTTTAGCACACTCTGCCAACCCGGATGTTCTAGCTGTGTCTGAATCCTGGCTCAGGAAGACCACCAAAAATTCTGACATTTTCATCCCAAACTACAACATTTTCAGACCAGATAGAACTGCCAAAGGGGGCGGTGTTGCAATCTACTGCAAAGATAGCCTGCAGAGTTCTGTTCTACTATCCAGGTCTGTACCCAAACAATTTGAACTTCTACTTTTAAAAATCCACCTCTCTAAAAACAAGTCTCTCACCGTTGCCACCTGCTATAGACCGTTGCCACATGATATACCACCCTCTGCCCCCAGCTGTGCTCTGGACACCATATGTGAACTGATTGCCCCCCATCTATCTTCAGAGCTCGTGCTGCTAGGCTAAACTGGAACATGCTTAACACTCCAGCCATCCTACAATCTAAGCTTGATGCCCTCAATCTCACACAAATGATCAATGAACCTACCAGGTACCTCCCCAAAGCCGTAAAAACGGGCACCCTCATAGATCATCATCCTAACCAACTTGTCCTCTAAATACACCTCTGCTGTCTTCAACCAAGATCTCAGCGATCACTGCCTCATTGCCTGCATCCGTAATGGGTCAGCGGTCAAACGACCTCCACTCATCACTGTCAAACGCTCCCTGAAACACTTCAGCGAGCAGGCCTTTCTAATCGACCTGGCCGGGGTATCCTGGAAGGATATTGATCCCATCCCGTCAGTAGAGGATGCCTGGTTATTTTTTTTTAAATGCCTTCCTAACCATCTTAATTAAGCATTCCCCATTCAATAAATTTAGAACCAGGAACAGATATAGCCCTTGGTTCTCCCCAGACCTGATTGCCCTTAACCAACACAAAAACATCATATGGCGTTCTGCATTAGCATCGAACAACCCTTGTGATATGCAGCTGTTCGGGGAAGCTAGAAACCATTATACTCAGGCAGTTAGAAAAGCCAATGCTAGCTTTTTCAAGCAGAAATTTGCTTCCTGCAACACTAACTCAAAAAAGTTCTGGGACACTGTAAAGTCCATGGAGAATAAGAACACCTCCTCCCAGCTGCCCACTGCACTGAAGATAGGAAACACTGTCACCACTGATAAAATCTACTACAATTGAGAATTTCAATAAGCATTTTTCTACGGCTGGCCATGCTTTCCACCTGGCTACTCCTACCCCGGTCAACAGCACTGCACCCCCCACAGCAACTCGCCCAAGCCTTCTCCATTTCTCCTTCTCCCAAATCCATTCAGCTGATGTTCTGAAAGAGCTGCAAAATCTGGACCCCTACAAATCAGCCGGACTAGACAATCTGGACCCTTTCTTTCTTAAATGATCTGCCGAAATTGTTGCCACCCCTATTACTAGCCTGTTCAACCTCTCTTTCTGAGATTCCCAAAGATTGGAAAGCTGCCGCGGTCATCCCCCTCTTCAAAGGGGGTGACACTCTAGACCCAAACTGCTACAGACCTATATCTAACCTACCCTGCCTTTCTGAGGTCTTCGAAAGCCAAGTCAACAAACAGATTACCGACCATTTCGAATCTCACCATAGCTTCTCTGCTATGCAATCTGGTTTCAGAGCTGTTCATGGGTGCACCTCAGCCACGCTCAAGGTCCTAAACGATATCTTAACCGCCATCGATAAGAAACATTACTGTGCAGCCGTATTCACTGATCTGGCCAAGGCTTTCGACTCTGTCAATCACCACATCCTCATCGGCAGACTCGACAGCCTTGGTTTCTCAAATGATTGCCTCGCCTGGTTCACCAACTACTTCTCTGATAGAGTTCAGTGTGTCAAATCGGAGGGTCTGCTCTCCGGACCTCTGGCAGTCTCTATGGGGGTGCCACAGGGTTCAATTCTTGGACCGACTCTCTTCTCTGTATACATCAATGATGTCGCTCTTGCTGCTGGTGAGTCTGTGATCCACCTCTACGCAGACGACACCATTCTGTATACTTCTGGCCCTTCTTTGGACACTGTGTAACACCCTCCAGGCAAGCTTCCATACCATACAACTCTCCTTCTGTGGCCTCTAATTGCTCTTAAATACAAGTAAAACTAAATGCATGCTCTTCAACCGATCGCTACCTGCACCTGCCCGCCTGTCCAACATCACTACTCTGGACGGTTCTGACTTAGAATACGTGGACAACTACAAATACCTAGGTGTCTGGTTAGACTGTAAACTCTCCTTCCAGACCCACATCAAACATCGCCAATCCAAAGTTAAATCTAGAATTGACTTCCTATTTCACAACAAAGCATCCTTCACTCATGCTGCCAAACATACCCTTGTAAAACTGACCATCCTACCAATCCTCGACTTCGGCGATGTAATTTACAAAATGGCCTCCAATACCCTACTCAACAAATTGGATGCAGTCTATCACAGTGCAATCCGTTTTGTCACCAAAGCCCCATATACTACCCACCATTGCGACCTGTACGCTCTCGTTGGCTGGCCCTCGCTTCATACTCGTCGCCAAACCCACTGGCTTCATGTCATCTATAAGACCCTGCTAGGTAAAGTACCCCCTTATCTCAGCTCGCTGTTCACCATAGCATCACCCACCTGTAGCACGCACTCCAGCAGGTATATCTCTCTGGTCACCCCCAAAACCAATTCTTTCATTGGCCGCCTCTCCTTCCAGTTCTCTGCTGCCAATGACTGGAACGAACTACAAAAATCTCTGAAACTGGAAACACTTATCTCCCTCACTAGCTTTAAGCACCAACTGTCAGAGCAGCTCACAGATTACTGCACCTGTACATAGCCCACCTATAATTTAGCCCAAACAACTACCTCTTTCCTTACTGTATTTATTTTATTTATTTATTTATTTTGCTCCTTTGCACCCCATTATTTTTATTTCTACTTTGCACATTCTTCCACTGCAAATCTACCATTCCCGTGTTTTACTTGCTATATTGTATTTACTTTGCCACCATGGCCTTTTTTTGCCTTTACCTCCCTTATCTCACCTCATTTGCTCACATCGTATATAGACTTGTTTATACTGTATTACTGACTGTATGTTTGTTTTACTACATGTGTAACTCTGTGTCGTTGTATCTGTCGAACTGCTTTGCTTTATCTTGGCCAGGTCGCAATTGTAAATGAGAACTTGTTCTCAACTTGCCTAACCTGGTTAAATAAAGGTGAATATTTTTTTGTAGAGACATCTATACAACTAAAAGACTATTATCATATAACACCAATCAAAATCAAATCAGTAGATATGACGTGCTAGAGGTTCTTTCATTGGATCTCAAAGTCCAGTGATCTCTTGATTCATTTCTTCAGAGAATAGGGTTTATTTGCGTACTCTGAATTATTGTGTGTAGTGTATAATTAAATCTGTAGTATTTTCTGCGGTGTATAATTATATCTGCAGTATTGTGTGTAGTGCATAAGTACATATGTGTAACGGCATTCTTCGTTTGTCGAAAGAGAGGACCGAAATGTAGCGTGGTGGTTACTCATGTCTTTAATGAAGGAAGAGCGATACATGAAATAATAATAATAGTCCTCACCCAGATCCCCACTGGACTGAGGGGCAGCTCGTGACTGAGGGGCAGCTCGTGACTGAGGGGCAGCTCGGGACTGAGGGGCAGCTCGGGACTGAGGGGCAGCTAGGGACTGAGGGGCAGCTCGGGACTGAGGGGCATCCCGGAACTGAGGGGCAGCCCGGAACTGAGGGGCAGCCCAGTACTGAGAGGAAGCCCAGTACTGAGAGGAAGCCCAGTACTGAGAGGAAGCCCAGTACTGAGATGAAGCTCAGGTAGGTAGTAGGCTCCGGTAGATCCTGACTGGCTGGCGGATCTGGAAGATTCAGGTTGACTAGCAGATCTGGAAGATTCTGGTTGACTAGCAGATCTGGAAGATTCTGGTTGACTGGCAGATCTGGAAGAGACTGGTTGACTGGCTGATCTGGAAGAATCTGGTTGACTGGCAGATCTAGAAGATCATGACTGACTGGCGGATCTAGCTGCTCTATGCAGACTGACAGTTCTGGCTGCTTCATACAGACTGACAGCTCTGGCTGCTTCATGCAGACTGACAGCTCTGGCTGCTTCATACAGACTGACAGCTCTGACTGCTCCATGCAGGCTGACAGCACCCTGCAGACTGGCAGCTCCTTGCAGACTGACATCTCCTTGCAGACTGGCAGCTCCTTGCAGACTGGCAGCTCTTTGCAGACTGACAGCTCTGGCTGCTTCATGCAGACTGACAGCACCCTGCAGACTGGCAGCTCCTTGCAGACTGACAGCTCCTTGCAGACTGGCAGCTCTTTGCAGACTGACAGCTCTGGCTGCTTCATGCAGACTGACAGCACCTTGCAGACTGGCAGCTCCTTGCAGACTGGCAGCTCTTTGCAGACTGACAGCTCTGGCTGCTTCATGCAGACTGACAGCTCTGACTGCTCCATGCAGGCTGACAGCACCCTGCAGACTGGCAGCTCCTTGCAGACTGACATCTCCTTGCAGACTGGCAGCTCCTTGCAGACTGGCAGCTCTTTGCAGACTGACAGCTCTGGCTGCTTCATGCAGACTGACAGCACTGACTGCTCCATGCAGGCTGGCAGCTCTTTGCAGACTGACAGCTCTGGCTGCTTCATGCAGACTGACAGCACCTTGCAGACTGGCAGCTCCTTGCAGACTGGCAGCTCTTTGCAGACTGACAGCTCTGGCTGCTTCATGCAGACTGACAGCTCTGACTGCTCCATGCAGGCTGACAGCACCCTGCAGACTGGCAGCTCCTTGCAGACTGACAGCTCCTTGCAGACTGACAGCTCCCTGCAGACTGGCAGCTCTTTGCAGACTGACAGCTCTGGCTGGAGTGTGGAGGACTGGAGTGTGGAGGTGGCACAGGATGGGCTAGACCGTGAAGGCATACTGGAGATCTTGAGAGCAGTGTTGGCACAGGACGTGCAAGGCTAGGGATGTGCACAGGAGGCCTGGTGCGTGAGGCTGGCACCAACTTTCACCAGCCGACTAACACGCACCTCAGGTTGAGTATGGAGCGCTAACTCAGGTGCTATCAAATCCCCGACACGATCCGTCGGACGAATATCGTATCTATAGCACCAAGCTAGCAACTCCCTCATTACTCTCCACTCCACTTTCCCCATTAACTCCTTCACAGTCTCTGCTTCGCTCACCTCTAACACCGGCTCTGGTTCTGGTCTCCTCCTTGGCTCCTCACGATAAACAAGGAGAGTTGGCTCAGGTCTATCTCCTGACTCAGCCACTCTCCCTCTGAGCCCCCCCAATACATTTTTTGGGGTAACTTTCGGGTTTCGCTCTGCGCCGCCGTGTCTGTTTCTCCAACTCCATTCGCCTATAGCCCTCTTCGCACTGCTCTAGCGAATCCCAGGCGGGCTCCGGCTCTCTCTCTGGGTCGGCCGCCCACCTGTCTATTTCTTCCCACGTCGTATACTCCCGGCCTCTGCTATCCATAACGTCCTCCCTTCGCTGCTCCTGCTGTCGCTGCCTGTAACCACGCCACTCGGTCCGTGTGTGGTGGGTGATTTTTTAACGGCGTTCTTCGTTTGTCGAAAGAGAGGACCGAAATGCAGCGTGGTGGTTACTCATGTCTTTAATGAAGGAAGAGCGATACATGAAATAACTTATGAATACAAAACAACAAACGGAACGTGAAACTTATTACAGCCTATCTGGTGAACACTACACAGAGACAGGAACAATCACCCACAAAATACACAGTGAATGCCAGGCTACCTAAATACGGTTCCCCATCAGAGACAACAAGAATCACCTGACTCTGATTGAGAACCGCCTCAGGCAGCCAAGCCTAACTAGACACACCCCTAATCATACGCAATCCCAAATCCTATAAAACCCCAATACGAAACACAACACATAAACCCACAAAACACTATGACCAAGGCGTGACAATATGCAGTATTGTCCTGTGTAGTGTATAATTACATCAGTAGTATTTTTTGTGCTCTATAATTATATTTGTAGTATTGTGTGTAGTGTACAATTATATATGTAGTATTGTGTAATGTATAATTATATACGTAATAGTTTGCTGTGTAGTTTATAATTTTATCTGCAGTATTGTGTGTAGTGTATAATTATATATGTAGTATTGTGTAATGTATAACTATATACGTAATAGTTTGCTGTGTAGTTTATAATTTTATCTGCAGTATTGTGTGTAGCGTATAATTATATCTTCAGTGGGACTGTAATAATTATTCAGAAGGAGCACTGCTTGGTCAGCAGATATACTCTGTATGTAAACACACAGTATGTGGCTGGAGACTGGCCTGTCTGTGGTCAACACACTCACATCTACAAACATGAACATGTTCAAACATTAACATGAACATGCACACACACATAGATCTATGATGTACCACACACACACACACACACACACACACACACACACACACACACACACACACACACACACACACACACACACACACACACACACACACACACACACACACACACACACACACACACACACACACACACACACACATCCATGATGTACCACACACACAGATCTATGAGGTACCACACAGAGATAAGAACATTGCCTCAGTGTCCATTACCATCTAGTTACATCTCCTCCCACGACATGTACATGCATGGCAGAAGGTGGACAGATCTATTGAGTTCGGGCCACTATGGTTGCCTCTTATAATTGGTTGAATTAGTTAGGTAAGCCTCCTGAGTACCCTGTTGTGGTTGGTAACTAATCAAACCGCAGACCTCGGTAACACAGTCTTTGCAAATAGTACATTTCAGTTTCATTTGTTTTTGTGTGTCCCGGATAGAGCGAAAATCCACAATCTGTCTTCTACAGTGCCTTGCAAAAGTATTCCACCCCCCTTGGCATTTTTCCTATGTTGTTGCATTAATTGAAATAGATTTTTATTTGGATTTCATGTAATGGACATACACAAAATAGTCCAAATTGATGAAGTGAAACGAAAAAAACAACTTGTTTCAAAAACTTCAAAAAAATTACAAACGTAAAAGTGTGCTTGCATATGTATTCACCCTCTTTGCTATGAAGCCCCTAAATAAGATCTGGTGCAACCAAATACTGTCAGAAGTTACATAATTAGATCAATAAAGTGCACCGGTTGTGTAATCTAAGTGTCACATGATCTCAGTATATATACACCTGTTCAGAAAGGCCCTAGAGTCTGCAACACCACTAAGCAAGGGGCACCACCAAGCAAGCGGCACCATGAAGACCAAGGAGCTCTCCAAACAGGTCAGGGACAAAGTTGTGGAGAAGTACAAATCAGGGTTGGGTTAAAAAAAATATCTGAAACTTTGAACATCCCACAGAGCACCATTAAATCCATTATAAGAAAATAGAAAGAATATGGCACCACAACAAACCTGCCAAGAGAGGGCTGCCCACCAAAACTCACAGTCCAGGCAAGGAGGGCATTAATCAGAAAGGCAACATAGAAACCAAAGATAACCCGGAAGGAGTTGCAAAGCTCCACAGCGGAGATTTGAGTATCTGTCCATAGGACCATTTTAAGCCGTACACTCCGCAGAGCTGGGCTTTACGGAAGAGTGCCCCGAAAAAAAGCAATTTCTTAAGGAAAAAAATAAGAAAACACGTTTGGTGTTCACCAAAAGGCATGTGGGAGACTCCCCAAACATATAGAGGAAGGTACTCTGGTTAGATGAGACTAAAATTGAGCTTTTGGGCCATCAAGGAAAACGCTATGTCTGGTGCAAACCCAACACCTCACATCACCCCGAGAACAAGACCTCCAGAGTGAAGCATGGTGGTGGCAGTATCATGCTGTGGGTATGTTTGTCATCGGCAGGGACTGGGAAACTAGTCAGAATTGAAGGAATGACGGATGGTGCTAAATAAAGGGAAATTCTTGAGGGAAACCTGTTTCAGTCTTCCAGAGATTTGAGACTGAGACAGAGGTTCATCTTCCAGCAGGACAATGACCCAAATCATACTGCTAAAGCAACACTCGAGTGATTTAAGAGGAAACATGTAAATGTCTTGGAATGGCCTAGTCAAAGCCCAGACCTCAATCCAATTGAGAATCTGTGGTATGACTTAAAGATTGCTGTACACCAGCAGAACCCATCCGACTTGAAGGTGCTGGAGCAGTTTTGCCTTGAAGAATGGGCAAAAATCCCAGTGGCTCGATGTGCCAAGCTTATAGAGACATACCCCAAGAGACTTGCAGCTGTAATTGCTGCAAAAGGTGGCTCTGCAAAGTATTGACTTTGGGAGGGTGAATAGTTATACACGCTCTAGATTCCTGTTTTCTTGTCTTATTTCTTGTTTGTTTCACAATAAAAAATATTTGTGGTCTTCAAAGTGATAGGCATGTTGCGTAAATCAAATGATACAAACCCCCCCAAAATTTAATTCCAGGTTGTACGGCAACAAAATAGGGAAAATGACAAGGGGGTGAATACTTCAGAAGCCACTGTATTCACCATCTGTATTCCACCTACTATCTGTCTCCTATTCACATTCTGTCTTCTATCCACTATCTGTCTTCTATCCACTATCTGTCTCCTATTCACATTCTGTCTTCTATCCACTATCTGTCTTCTATCCACTGTCTGTCTCCTATTCACATTCTGTCTTCTATCCACTATCTGTCTTCTTTCCACTATCTGTCTTCTATGCCCTTTCTGTCTTCTATCCACTATATGTCTTCTATCCACTATCTGTCTTCTATTCACTTTCTGTCTTCTATCCACTATATGTCTTCTATACACTATCTGTCTTCTATTCACTTTCTGTCTCCTATTCACTTTCTGTCTTCTATCCCCTTTCTGTCTTCTAACCACTATTTGTCTTCTATCCACCATATGTCTTCTATCCACTATATGTCTTCTATCCACTATTTGTCTTCTATCCACTATCTGTCTTCTATACACTATCTGTCTTCTATCCACTGTCGTATCCACTGTCGTGTCTATTCCATAAAATCCTTTCTCCGTAATGAATATGACCTGATTCAGCTAATCATGTAAATGTAATTAACTACTGAGTCGGGGCACCACAAAATAATATTTATAGAGCTGTTATCTTCCGAATAAACTCTTAAAGACGTAGTAATATTTTACGTCAATAGCAGTCAATATTAATCGTCACCTTAATTCAGTCTCATCTGAAAGTTGTAAATTCTTGGTTATCTAAACGAACCCTGGCTAACAAGTTGAATCAGCAATACAAATGACGTCATAAAGGAAAACATCCCTAGAGGGCGGAACAGATATGACAGCTGGTTACACAAAAGAAAAGGACTGGGTTTGAGTGAAAGAGCAGGAAGACTTAGAGACAAAGGGAGGAGCTGTGCTATCGTAAATACATTATTTTATGCATTCTAAATTACCGCCCATCTGGAAAAGGAAAATGCAATAAATATTTACTCAAAGCTGCTTCGGTAGGTTGGTGGTAGATGGAAGGCCGTGTTGCCAAACCGAGTCCTTTGTCCTTTGAAGAATGTCTCTGGTGGTCAATTAGATACGTTGTAGTAACATTGTTGTGTGATAGACGGGATACTCTGTCTGTTCCTTCCTAACCCTCGTTTGCAGCTGCTGGTGCTAACTCAATGGCTAGGAGGTATCACTTCTGTAGTAAATAAGAGTTCAAAGTTCATACCATTCGCAACCAAAGCTCACACGGATGTTGGCTTCGTTCTGTAGTTATTATCTGAACCATTCTGACATCGGACTGTCGTCCTCACATCCTCGGAACAGGAGGTTATATTGTCATCAAGGCTTTATATAGGAAGGGAGAGGAGGGCGTGTTTGAAAAGTTTTATAACCCATGTCTCTTCACAGGGGCGGGCCACTGATTGAGCAGAGCCCTAACCTTATGAAAACCCAAATCTCTCATTTGGAAGCTAAAAGCACATTTCATCTCTTCACCAATAATTTTATATTCAAACATTTAAATTGAACAACAATTCCATGTGAATCCGATAACTACAATGTGCAGACTTTCCACTGTAGAGTTTATGTCATCCTATCATTGATGAGAATGTCTCAGATGACAACCGAACTGACATCATATTCATTAAGTACCACCGCATATGTTCAATTGGTCAGATTACCAGAATATAGTTCATCCCCCCCCCCTTCTGATGTTCCCAGAGTCTCTATGTTAACCAAGGGGTTTTCAAATTTCACATCAGTAGGTTAGAGAGAGGAAACAGGGGGGGGAAGAGGTATTTATGACTGTCATAAACCTACCCCCAGGCCAATGGGGGCATGACACCCATATCTGTCTTCTATTCACTATGTCTTCTATCCACTATCTGTCTTCTATTCTTTCTTCCATACACTATCTGTCTTCTATCCATGATATGTCTTCTATCCACTATCTGTCTTCTATTCTGTCTTCTATACACTATCTGTCTTCTATCCATGATATGTCTTCTATCCACTATTTGTCTTCTATTTGTCTTCTATCCACTATTTGTCTTCTATCTGTCTTCTATCCACCATCTGTCTGCTATCCACTATCTGTCTACTGTACTATCTGTCTTCTATCCACTATTTGTCTTCTATCTGTCTTCTATCCACTATTTGTCTTCTATCTGTCTTCTATCCACTATCTGTCTTCTGTCCACTATCTGTCTACTGTACTATCTGTCTTCTATTCTGTCTTCTATACACTATCTGTCTTCTATCCATGATATGTCTTCTATCCACTGTTTGTCTTCTATCTGTCTTCTATCCACTATGTGTCTTCTATCTGTCTTCTATCCACCATCTGTCTGCTATCCACTATCTGTCTACTGTACTATCTGTCTTCTATCCACTATTTGTCTTCTATCCACTATCTGTCTTCTATCTGTCTTCTATCCACTATCTGTCTACTGTACTATCTGTCTTCTATCCACTATCTGTCTACTGTACTATCTGTCTTCTATCCACTATCTGTCTACTGTGCTATGTGTCTTCTATCCACTATCTGTCTACTGTACTATCTGTCTTCTATCCACTATCTGTCTACTGTGCTATGTGTCTTCTATCCACTATCTGTCTACTGTACTATCTGTCTTCTATCCACTATCTGTCTTCTATCCACTATTTGTCTTCTATCTGTCTTCTATCCACTATCTGTCTACTGTACTATCTGTCTTCTATCCACTATCTGTCTTCTATCCACTATATGTCTACTGTACTATCTGTCTTCTATCCACTATCTGTCTTCTATCCACTATTTGTCTTCTATCTGTCTTCTATCCACTATCTGTCTACTGTACTATCTGTCTTCTATCCACTATCTGTCTTCTATCCACTATCTGTCTACTGTACTATCTGTCTTCTATCCACTACCTGCCTACTGTACTATCTGTCTTCTATCCACTATCTGTCTACTGTACTATCTGTCTACTGTACTATCTGTCTTCTATCCACTATCTGTCTACTGTACTATCTGTCTTCTATCCACTATTTGTCTTCTATCTGTCTTCTATCCACTATTTGTCTTCTATCTGTCTTCTATCCACTATCTGTCTACTGTACTATCTGTCTTCTATCCACTATCTGTCTTCTATCCACTATCTGTCTTCTATCCACTACCTGTCTACTGTACTATCTGTCTTCTATCCACTACCTGTCTTCTATCCACTATTTGTCTTCTATCTGTATTCTATCCACTACCTGTCTACTGTACTATCTGTCTTCTATCCACTATCTGTCTACTGTACTATCTGTCTTCTATCCACTACCTGTCTTCTATCCACTATTTGTCTTCTATCTGTCTTCTATCCACTATCTGTCTACTGTACTCTACTGTACTATCTGTCTACTGTACTATCTGTCTTCTATACACTACCTGTATTCTATCCACTATTTGTCTTCTATCTGTCTTCTATCCACTATCTGTCTACTGTACTATCTGTCTTCTATCCACTATCTGTCTACTGTACTATCTGTCTACTGTACTATCTGTCTTCTATCCACTATCTGTCTACTGTACTATCTGTCTACTGTACTATCTGTCTTCTATCCACTACCTGTCTTCTATCCACTATTTGTCTTCTATCTGTCTTCTATCCACTACCTGTCTACTGTACTATCTGTCTACTATACTATCTGTCTACTGTACTATCTGTCTTCTATCCACTATCTGTCTACTGTACTATCTGTCTACTGTACTATCTGTCTTCTATCCACTATCTGTCTTCTATCCACTACCTGTCTTCTATCCACTATTTGTCTTCTATCTGTCTTCTATCCACTATCTGTCTACTGTACTATCTGTCTACTGTACTATCTGTCTACTATACTATCTGTCTTCTATCCACTATCTGTCTTCTATCCACTATTTGTCTTTTATCTGTCTTCTATCCACTACCTGTCTACTGTACTATCTGTCTTCTATCCACTATCTGTCTACTGTACTATCTGTCTACTGTACTATCTGTCTTCTATCCACTATCTGTCTTCTATCCACTACCTGTCTTCTATCCACTATTTGTCTTCTATCTGTCTTCTATCCACTATCTGTCTACTGTACTATATGTCTTCTATCCACTACCTGTCTACTGTACTATCTGTCTACTGTACTATCTGTCTACTGTACTATCTGTCTTCTATCCACTATCTGTCTACTGTACTATCTGTCTACTGTACTATCTGTCTACTGTACTATCTGTCTTCTATCCACTATATGTCTACTGTACTATCTGTCTACTGTACTATCTGTCTACTGTACTATCTGTCTTCTATCCACTACCTGTCTACTGTACTATCTGTCTTCTATCCACTATCTGTCTTCTATCCACTATCTGTCTTCTATCCACTATCTGTCTTCTATCCACTATCTGTCTTCTATCCACTACCTGTCTACTGTACTATCTGTCTTCTATCCACCCACCTATCTTCTATCCACTATTTGTCTTCTATCTGTATTCTATCCACTACCTGTCTACTGTACTATCTGTCTTCTATCCACTATCTGTCTACTGTACTATCTGTCTTCTATCCACTATTTGTCTTCTATCTGTCTTCTATCCACTATCTGTCTACTGTACTATCTGTCTTCTATCCACTATCTGTCTTCTATCCACTATTTGTCTTATATCTGTCTTCTATCCACTATCTGTCTACTGTACTATCTGTCTTCTATCCACTACCTGTCTACTGTACTATCTGTCTACTGTACTATCTGTCTTCTATCCACTATCTGTCTACTGTACTATCTGTCTACTGTACTATCTGTCTTCTATCCACTATCTGTCTACTGTACTATCTGTCTACTGTACTATCTGTCTACTGTACTATCTGTCTTCTATCCACTATCTGTCTTCTATCCACTATTTGTCTTTTATCTGTCTTCTATCCACTACCTGTCTACTGTACTATCTGTCTTCTATCCACTATCTGTCTACTGTACTATCTGTCTACTGTACTATCTGTCTTCTATCCACTATCTGTCTTCTATCCACTACCTGTCTTCTATCCACTATTTGTCTTCTATCTGTCTTCTATCCACTATCTGTCTACTGTACTATATGTCTTCTATCCACTACCTGTCTACTGTACTATCTGTCTACTGTACTATCTGTCTACTGTACTATCTGTCTTCTATCCACTATCTGTCTACTGTACTATCTGTCTACTGTACTATCTGTCTACTGTACTATCTGTCTTCTATCCACTATATGTCTACTGTACTATCTGTCTACTGTACTATCTGTCTACTGTACTATCTGTCTTCTATCCACTACCTGTCTACTGTACTATCTGTCTTCTATCCACTATCTGTCTTCTATCCACTATCTGTCTTCTATCCACTATCTGTCTTCTATCCACTATCTGTCTTCTATCCACTATCTGTCTTCTATCCACTACCTGTCTACTGTACTATCTGTCTTCTATCCACCCACCTATCTTCTATCCACTATTTGTCTTCTATCTGTATTCTATCCACTACCTGTCTACTGTACTATCTGTCTTCTATCCACTATCTGTCTACTGTACTATCTGTCTTCTATCCACTATTTGTCTTCTATCTGTCTTCTATCCACTATCTGTCTACTGTACTATCTGTCTTCTATCCACTATCTGTCTTCTATCCACTATTTGTCTTATATCTGTCTTCTATCCACTATCTGTCTACTGTACTATCTGTCTTCTATCCACTATCTGTCTACTGTACTATCTGTCTACTGTACTATCTGTCTACTGTACTATCTGTCTTCTATACACTATCTGTCTACTGTACTATCTGTCTACTGTACTATCTGTCTACTGTACTATCTGTCTACCGTACTATCTTTCTTCTATCCACTATCTGTCTACTGTACTATCTGTCTTCTATCCACTATCTGTCTACTGTAATATCTGTCTTCTATCCACTATTTGTCTTCTATCTGTCTTCTATCCACTACCTGTCTACTGTACTATCTGTCATCTATCCACTATCTGTCTACTGTACTATCTGTCTTCTATCCACTACCTGTCTACTGTACTATCTGTCTTCTATCCACTATTTGTCTACTGTACTATCTGTCTTCTATCCACTATCTGTCTTCTATCCACTATCTGTCTTCTATCCACTATCTGTCTTCTATCCACTATTTGTCTTCTATCTGTATTCTATCCACTATCTGTCTACTGTACTATCTGTCTTCTATCCACTATCTGTCTACTGTACTATCTGTCTACTGTACTATCTGTCTACTGTACTATCTGTCTTCTATCCACTATCTGTCTACTGTACTATCTGTCTACTGTACTATCTGTCTTCTATCCACTATCTGTCTACTGTACTATCTGTCTACTGTACTATCTGTCTACTGTACTATCTGTCTTCTATCCACTACCTGTCTTCTATCCACTACCTGTCTACTGTACTATATGTCTACTGTACTATATGTCTACTGTACTATCTGTCTTCTATCCACTACCTGTCTTCTATCCACTATTTGTCTTCTATCTGTCTTCTATCCACTATCTGTCTACTGTACTATCTGTCTTCTATCCACTATCTGTCTTCTGTCCACTCTCTGTCTACTGTACTATCTGTCTTCTATCCACTATCTGTCTACTGTACTATCTGTCTTCTATCCACTATATGTCTACTGTACTATCTGTCTTCTATCCACTACCTGTCTACTGTACTATCTGCCTTCTATCCACTATCTGTCTACTGTACTATCTGTCTTCTATCCACTATCTGTCTACTGTACTATCTGTCTTCTATCCACTACCTGTCTACTGTACTATCTGTCTTCTATCCACTATCTGTCTACTGTACTATCTGTCTTCTATCCACTATCTGTCTACTGTACTATCTGTATTCTATCCACTACCTGTCTACTGTACTATCTGTCTTCTATCCACTATCTGTCTACTGTACTATCTGTCTTCTATCCACTACCTGTCTACTGTACTATCTGTCTACTGTACTATCTGTCTACTGTACTATCTGTCTTCTATCCACTATCTGTCTACTGTACTATCTGTCTACTGTACTATCTGTCTTCTATCCACTATCTGTCTACTGTACTATCTGTCTTCTATCTGTCTACTGTACTATCTGTCTTCTATCCACTATTTGTCTTCTATCTGTCTTCTATCCACTATCTGTCTACTGTACTATCTGTCTTCTAGCCACTATTTGTCTACTGTACTATCAGTCTTCTATCCACTATCTGTCTTCTATCCACTATCTTTCTTCTATCCACTATTTGTCTTCTATCTGTCTTCTATCCACTATCTGTCTACTGTACTATCTGTCTTCTATCCACTATCTGTCTACTGTACTATCTGTCTACTGTACTATCTGTCTTCTATCCACTACCTGTCTTCTATCCACTACCTGTCTACTGTACTATCTGTCTACTGTACTATATGTCTACTGTACTATATGTCTTCTATCCACTACCTGTCTTCTATCCACTATTTGTCTTCTATCTGTCTTCTATCCACTATCTGTCTACTGTACTATCTGTCTTCTATCCACTATCTGTCTTCTATCCACTATCTGTCTTCTGTCCACTATCTGTCTACTGTACTATCTGTCTTCTATCCACTATCTGTCTACTGTACTATCTGTCTTCTGTCCACTATCTGTCTACTGTACTATCTGTCTTCTATCCACTACCTGTCTACTGTACTATCTGTCTTCTATCCACTATCTGTCTACTGTACTATCTGTCTTCTATCCACTATCTGTCTACTGTACTATCTCTCTTCTATCCACTATCTGTCTACTGTACTATCTGTCTACTGTACTATTTGTCTTCTATCTGTATTCTATCCACTACCTGTCTACTGTACTATCTGTCTTCTATCCACTATCTGTCTTCTATCCACTATCTGTCTTCTATCCACTATCTGTCTTCTATCCTGTCTCTTACTAAGATACCTTTCTTCTTTCAGATCTCATCTCCTTCCAGGCGTTGGGCCTTATTCTTTTTGGTGTAATGGCTCTATTCAGCCTGAAATTTGCATTTATTGGAGACCTTTCTGGAAGCATTTCTGCCAAGTGCTGTTGTTTTACTTTGATCTGAAGTCTCTGGGGTTATATCTTTAAAACATGTTTTAACTGGGCAAGTCATTTACCGGAGAAAAGTGTATTAACTGCCTTGTTCAGGCGCAAAATTACAGATGTTTACCTTGTCAGGTCAGGGATTCAATCCAGCAATCTTTCGGTTACTGGCCCAACACTCTAACCACTAGGCTACCTGCCCCCCCCTCAATCTAGAAAACTGTGTCCTAAAAACTCTGTTGTGATTCTCAGAGTTCCGCTCTTCAAACCGCCTCTACCCCTGAGCATCAAGAGAAATTTGAAAAATGTGCAATCAATCAATTGTTTAAATCCTTCATTATCTGAGCACATAAATTCATTAAAGCTGGCAATCAGCTGAAATGACTGCTCAAGTTCACTCATTTATTTAAGGAATTAGCTTTTGAAATGGGTGTGTTTTTCCTAAACACAGAACCATTGTCACCAAGCAGGGAATGGCTTGAGGGCTTGATATGATCACACAAAATTAGGAAGAAATGTGTTTTATGGTCATATCAGCCTGTTTTCAAGTTTAGGCTTTAATGTTGGTTTCTCTCTTAGTAATTAGCGCCTGTTTCTGCTAATTAAGTCATTCCAATGGAAAGATCCAGTCCATTAACTCACAGTGGGTGCGTCTGGCACCCTATTCCCTAGTGCACTACTCGTAGAGCTCTGGTCAAAAGTAGTGCACTATATAGGGAATAGGGTGCCATTTGGAACACAAACAGTTTTAGAGTGAAAACGATGTCCCTTGCATTATTAAACACAGCAGCTCTGTGTGTGAACATGGCTGTATGCACAACACATTTCTACAGTAACATAACCCACTCTCATTGTATAGAGCTGTTGCTTCTGTCATTGTGGTTGTTGTGAATTATTGTATAGTATAGTTAATAAGGTACACTACATGACCAAAAGTATGTGGACACGTCAAACATCTCATTCTAAAATCATGGGCATTAATATGGAGTTGGTCCCCCCTTTGCTGCTATAACAGCCTCTACTCTTCTGGGAAGGCTTTCCACGAGATGTTGGAACATTGCTGCGGGGACTTGCTTCCATTCAGCCACAATGAGGTCGAACACTGATGTTGGGCAATTAGGCCTGGCTCGCAGTCGGCGTTCAAATTCATCCCAATGGTGTTCGATGTGGTCTAGGTCAGGGCTCTGTGCAGGCCAGTCAAGTTATTCCACTGCGATTTCAACAAACCATTTCTCTATGGACCTCACTTTGTGCATGGGGACATTGTCATGCTGAAACAGGAAAGGGCCTTCCCCAAACTGTTGCTACAGTGTTATGCTGCAGTGTTATGATTTCCCTTCACTGGAAATAAGGGGCCTAGCCTGAACCATGAAAAACAGCCCTAGACCATTATTCCTCCTCCACCAAACTTTACAGTTGGCACTATGCATTGGGGCAGGTAGCATTCTCCTGGCATTCGACAAACCCATATTCGTCCGTAGGACTGCCAGAGGGTGAAGCATAGGCTTGTATGAAGCTGCTCGGCCATGGAAACCCATTTCGTGACGATCCAGACGAACAGTTATTGTGCTGAAGTTGCTTCCACTGGCAGTTTGGCACTCGGTAGTGAGTGTTGCAACCGAGGACAGATTATTTTTCCCCGTTACGCGCTTCAGCACTCGGCCGTCCCTTTCTGTGAGCTTCTGTGGCCTACCACTTCGCGGCTGAGCAGTTATTGCTCCTAGACGTTTCCACTTCACAATAAGAGCACTTACAGTTGAACTGGGCAGCTCTAGCAAGGCACAAATTTGACGAATTGACTTGGTGGAAGGGTAGCGTCCTAGGACGATGCCACATTGAAGGCCACTGAGCTCTTTAGGCCATTCTACTGCCAATGTTTGTCTATGGAGATTGCATAGCTGTGTGCTCGATTTTATACACCTGTCAGCAACATTTGTGCCTGAAATAGCTGAATCTTCTGATTTTAAGTGGTGTCCACATACTTTTTAATATATACTGTATAGTGTACGTTTTTATTAACAGATACTGTAACAAGCTCCCTTCCAACCTTGAACAATCAAAACTCCTCCAGCAACATTACTATTGTACTGCATTTTGCACCACCTCATACAATATCACTTAGGACCCGGTGCTTGGTACATGTCAGGGACTTTACCTCATAAAACCTACACTAAGAAACTACAACCAAACATCTCTCTCTCTCTGTCTCTCTGTCTCTCTGTCTCTCTCTCTCTCTCCCCTTCTCTCTCTCTCTCTCTCTCTCTCCCTCTCTCTCTCTCTCTCTCTCTCCCCCTTTCTCTCTCTCTCTCTCCCTCTCTCTCTATCTCTCTCCCCCTCTCTCTCTATCCCTCTCTCTCTCTCTCCCACTCTCCTTTCCTCCGTTCCCGTGTGGGAATGATAATCCGTCCTTTATAACTGGAGGTGAAAATGTCACTGAGCAGCACCGTTATCATCCCCACCAGTGTTCTCCCTCTGAGAGGAGCCAAGAGGAAACCCAAAGCAGAGGCAGGCAGGGTATTGATAAGGTACTTTCTCTCTTTAATTCCCACCACAGCCATTTACAGTCCCTTGAAATCAAAGGAAGGTTTCTGTATGAAAGGAAGGGTTCTGTATGAAACAGGAAAGACCATGTTTTGGGCCAGAGTGTTGTCTACACACCTTTCATTCATGCAGCTCCCAAGAGCACAATTGCTTTGGAATATAAAGTGTTCCCTCGTCTCTGGCCTTTTCTGTGTGTGTGTGTGTGTGTGTGTGTGTGTGTGTGTGTGTGTGTGTGTGTGTGTGTGTGTGTGTGTGTGTGTGTGTGTGTGTGTGTGTGTCACACAAATTAGCCTTACCCTCTGTGTGCGATTTTCAGGGCAGTTATTAGTGTTGTAGAATGCACGGTCAGGTAGGAGTGAGTCCCTAGTGAGGTTACTTAGGATCTTAATTTGATCACCCTGTTGCTGTAGAACTTTGTAGTGTGTTTGAGGTTTAAAAAATGCTTCTGAAGTTTGTAATTTCCACAATTTCAGACTTAGTTTTCCCTTACGAAAAATGTATCAACTCCTAAAAAAAATCCATGAATTATAATCCACATAATAATTCAAATTTCTTGATGCTGCAGGACTATTTTCGTGCTGTAGCAAACTGCCTCAAATTAAGATCTTACATCTGCAAGCACACACACTTCAGAGAAGTCTATAACCCTCAGAGCGGCTGTGGGCAGAAAACTAGAACATAATAGAGGTGTTACATCTACACTGAATACCCCCTAGCATGACCCTGTACACACATTACATACAATCGCATCTAATGCCTAGTTTAGAGATCTAGCCAACGGATGTGCTGTTGCAAAATTGTGTCATATGAAACCGATTGTCCTCACTAAGACATGCAGGTAAAAATAGAGAGATGTGTTTGTTTGTTAGAGACCTTGGATGGTTTTCCCTGCTCTCTCCTCCTTCCTTCCTTCCTTCCTTCCTTCCTTCCTTCCTTCCTTCCTTCCTTCCTTCCTTCCTTCCTTCCTTCCTTCCTTCCTTCCTTCCTTCCTTCCTTCCTTCCTTCCTTCCTTCCTTCCTTCCTTCCTTCCTTCCTTCCTTCCTTCTTTCTTTCTTTCTTTCTTTCTTTCTTTCTTTCTTTCTTTCTTTCTTTCTTTCTTTCTTTCTTTCCTTCCTTCCTTCCTTCCTTCCTTCCTACCTTTCTTCCTGTGCAGAGGAGTGCACAGTGTTCTCTCAGAGATCACACAGGGAACATATAAGGAGATAAGGAGACACACACACACACACACACACACACACACACACACACACACACACACACACACACACACACACATACAGAGGTGTCCTCCCTGTATGAGACCTTGAGACAGCTGCTCTGAATGGCAGAAAAACAATGAGGCACTTTGCTGCTCTGGCGAGGAGGTGTTGCCTAGCAGCAGATACGTCAGGATGTTTCATCGTCTGTAGCCGAGGGGAGGAGCTGGACATGGGAAAGGGAGTGTGTGTGTGTGTGTGTGTGTGTGTGTGTGTGTGTGTGTGTGTGTGTGTGTGTGTGTGTGTGTGTGTGTGTGTGTGTGTGTGTGTGTGTGTGTGTGTGTGTGTGTGTGTGTGTGTGTGTGTGTGTGTGTGTGTGTGTGTGTGTGGGAGACCAGACCTGCACAACTTTTAATAAACACCACAATTATCGCAGCATGGCAATTATTATCGCTGAATCTTTCTCTGGAGGAAGCTCTGCAGAGTGGTCACTACCTGACACAGCCACAAACCATAACCTTAACTTTAACCCTAACCTTAACCACACTGCTAATCCTAATGGCTAACCCTAACCTTAACCGCACTGCTAACCCTAATGGCTAACCCTAACCTTAACCACACTGCTAATCCTAATGGCTAACCCTAACCTTAACCGCACTGCTAACCCTAATGGCTAACCCTAACCTTAACCGCACTGCTAACCCTAATGGCTAACCCTAACCTTAACCACACTGCTAACCCTAATGGCTAACCCTAACCTTAACCACACTGCTAACCCTAATGGCTAACCCTAACCTTAACCACACTGCTAACCCTAATGGCTAACCCTAACCTTAAATTAAGACCAAAAAGCTTTTTATTTTCTATAATTTTTACGATGGCCCATCTAGCGGAAATTGCTCAGTTCTGCCTGCAGGGCGATATTCATAACAATAAACATCAACCTGCACAATTACCCCTTCTGCATTCCATTTCTATAACTAGTTATTCACTCTGGGGGAGAGAGGGAATGAGAGAGGAGGGAGAGTGAGAGAGTAGGGAGAGTGAAAGCGTAGGGAGAGTTAGTGAGGAGGGAGAGTGAGTGAGAGAGGAAGGAGAGTGAGAGAGAGAGGAAGGAAAGTGAGAGAGGAGGGAGAGTGAGAATGGAGGGTGTGAGAGAGGGTGAGTGAGAGAGGGTGAGTGAGTGAGTGATAGATGAGGGATAGTGAGAGTGAGAGAGGAGGGAGAGTGAGTGAGAGAGGGTGAGTGAGAGAGGAAGGAGAGAGAGAGAGGGAGAGTGAGAGAGGAGGGAGAGCCATATTATCAATCTCCCTGCTGTGTTTAACCATGCTGGGACAGGTTCCCCTTCTCTGAATGTAACTCTCTCCCCCTCTTCTTCTCTCCCTCTTCTTCTCTCCCTCTCTCCCCTTCTTATTATCTCCCTCTCTCAATAATATTGAGTGAGAGGATCCGCAGTGAGAAAGGGCGGGAGGGAGAGAATAAGAAGGGGAGAGAGGGAGAGAAGAAGAGGGAGAGAAGAACAGGGGGAGAGAGGGAGAGAAGAAGAAGGGGGGAGAGGGAGTGAGGGGGAGAGGCAGAGAGAGAAAGTGAGAGAAATAGAGAGAAAGGAAGAAAGAGAGGGGGACGGAAAGGCAGAGGGGGATTATGGTAATATAAAATAATCGCGGCCTTCCCCCATTACTTTTCATTCATGAGAACCCACTCTTCCAATGTCATCACGTCAAACCACAATTGATTTTTGTAGTTAAATCTCTCTCTCCCTTATCTGTCTCTGTCTGTCTGTCCCTCTCTCTTCCTCTCTGTCCTCTATATCGCTCTCATTGTCTCCCCTCACTCCCTCTGTCTCTACCCCATCTATCCCTCTCAATCTCAATCCTCTCTCTCTCCCCTCACTCCCTCTCCCTTCTCCCTCCTCATCTCATTAAATTGCATAACCTGCTGTTAAATTCAAAACCAACAAGGTTGAATGAAAGGGATCATGCTTGGAGGTTGCTGTGATTCATACAGTTTAAATATAGGGATAAATCATGTTGACACAATGCTAGTTTAAACGTGTCCCAAATGGCATCCTATTCCTTACATAGTGCACTACTTTTAACTAAGTTCCACAGGGCTCTGGTCAAAAGTAGTGCACTATGTAGGAAATAGGGTGACATTTGGGACATTTATTGAAACCCTCAGACAGAGCAGTGATGTCAGACGCCACTCAGATGAACCAAGGCACAATAGGACAGGGCGAGACACACACACACACACACCTTGGCCCTGTATGTCTGTGTTCCGCTATAGCCCAGTCTAATCCAACCATGGTACTATAAAGCCACCCAGCTAGTTCAGCAGACAGCCCTGCTGGAGCAACACTGGAACTCTTTGTTATTTCTCTAACCGTGTTACTCTCTCTGGTTCTCTGTCCATTCCTCTCTCTCTCATCTCTCTGGTTCTCTGTCCATTCCTCTCTCTCATCTCTCTGGTTCTCTGTCCATTCCTCTCTCTCATCTCTCTGGTTCTCTGTCCATTCCTCTCTCATCTCTCTGGTTCTCTGTCCATTTCCCTCCCATCTCTCTGGTTCTCTGTCCATTCCTCTCCCATCTCTCTGGTTCTCTGTCCATTTCCCTCCCATCTCTCTGGTTCTCCGTCCATTCCTCTCTCATCTCTCTGGTTCTCTGTCCATCCCTCTCTGTCATCTCTCTGGTTCTCTGTCCATTTCCCTCCCATCTCTCTGGTTCTCTGCACATTCCTCTCTCTCATCTCTCTGGTTCTCTGTCCATTTCCCTCCCATCTCTCTGGTTCTCTGTCCATTTCCCTCCCATTTCTCTGGTTCTCTGTCCATTCCTCTCTCTCTAATCTCTCTGGTTCTCTGTCCATTTCTCTCCCATCTCTCTGGTTCTCTGTCCATTCCTCTCTCTCATCTCTCTGGTTCTCTGTCCATTTCTCTCCCATCTCTCTGGTTCTCTGTCCATTCCTCTCTCTCATCTCTCTGGTTCTCTGTCCATTCCTCTCTCTCTCTCATCACTCTGGATCTCTGTCCATTCCTCTCTCATCTCTCTGGTTCTCTGTCCATTCCTCTCTCTCTCATCTCTCTGGTTCTCTGTCCATTCCTCTCTCTCATCTCTCTGGATCTCTGTCCATTTCCCTCCCATCTCTCTGGTTCTCTGTCCATTCCTCTCTCATCTCTCTGGTTCTCTGTCCATTCCTCTCTCTCATCTCTCTGGTTCTCTGTCCAATCCTCTCTCATCTCTCTGGTTCTCTGTCCATTCCTCTCTCTCATCTCTCTGGTTCTCTGTCCATTCCTCTCTCTCATCTCTCTGGTTCTCTGTCCATTCCTCTCTCTCTCATCTCTCCGGTTCTCTGTCCATTCCTCTCTCTCTCATCTCTCCGGTTCTCTGTCCATTCCTCTCTCTCTCATCTCTCTGGTTCGCTGTCCATTCCTCTCTCTCTCATCACTCTGGTTCTCTGTCCATTCTCCTCTCATCTCTCTGGTTCTCTGTCCATTCCTCTCTCTCATCTCTCTGGTTCTCTGTCCATTCTTCTCTCATCTCTCTGGTTCTCATTCCAATCCTCTCTCTCATCTCTCTGGTTCTCTGTCCATTCCTCTCTCTCATCTCTCTGGTTCTCTGTCCATTCCCCTCTCATTTCTCTGGTTCTCTGTCCATTCCTCTCTCTCTCATCACTCTGGTTCTCTGTCCATTCCCCTCTCATCTCTCTGGTTCTCTGTCCATTCCTCTCTCTCTCATCTCTCCGGTTCTCTGTCCATTCCTCTCTCTCTCCTCTCCGGTTCTCTGTCCATTCCTCTCTCTCTCATCTCTCTGGTTCTCTGTCCATTCCTCTCTCTCATCTCTCTGGTTCTCTGTCCATTCCTCTCTCTCATCTCTCCGGTTCTCTGTCCATTCTTCTCTCTCTCATCACTCTGGTTCTCTTTCCATTCCTCTCTCTCTCATCACTCTTGTTCTCTGTCCATTCCTCTCTCTCTCATCACTCTGGTTCTCTGTCCATTCCCCTCTCATCTCTCTGGTTCTCTGTCCATTCCTCTCTCTCATCTCTCTGGTTCTTTGTCCATTCTTCTCTCATCTCTCTGGTTCTCATTCCATTCCTCTCTCTCATCTCTCTGGTTCTCCGTCCATTCCCCTCTCATCTCTCTGGTTCTCTGTCCATTCCTCTCTCTCATCTCTCTGGTTCTCATTCCATTCCTCTCTCATCTCTCTGGTTCTCATTCCATTCCTCTCTCATCTCTCTGGTTCTCTGTCCATTCCCCTCTCATCTCTCTGGTTCTCTGTCCATTCCTCTCTCTCATCTCTCTGGTTCTCTGTCCATTCCCCTCTCATCACTCTGGTTCTCTGTCCATTCCTCTCTCTCATCTCTCTGGTTCTCTGTCCATTCCTCTCTCTCATCTCTCTGGTTCTCTGTCCATTCCTCTCTCTCTCATCTCTCCGGTTCTCTGTCCATTCCTCTCTCTCTCCTCTCCGGTTCTCTGTCCATTCCTCTCTCTCTCATCTCTCTGGTTCTCTGTCCATTCCTCTCTCTCATCTCTCTGGTTCTCTGTCCATTCCTCTCTCTCATCTCTCCGGTTCTCTGTCCATTCTTCTCTCTCTCATCACTCTGGTTCTCTTTCCATTCCTCTCTCTCTCATCACTCTTGTTCTCTGTCCATTCCTCTCTCTCTCATCACTCTGGTTCTCTGTCCATTCCCCTCTCATCTCTCTGGTTCTCTGTCCATTCCTCTCTCTCATCTCTCTGGTTCTCTGTCCATTCTTCTCTCATCTCTCTGGTTCTCATTCCATCCCTCTCTCTCATCTCTCTGGTTCTCCGTCCATTCCCCTCTCATCTCTCTGGTTCTCTGTCCATTCCTCTCTCTCATCTCTCTGGTTCTCATTCCATTCCTCTCTCATCTCTCTGGTTCTCTGTCCATTCCCCTCTCATCTCTCTGGTTCTCTGTCCATTCCCCTCTCATCTCTCTGGTTCTCTGTCCATTCCTCTCTCTCATCTCTCTGGTTCTCTGTCCATTCCCCTCTCATCACTCTGGTTCTCTGTCCATTCCTCTCTCTCATCTCTCTGGTTCTCTGTCCATTCCTCTCTCTCATCTCTCTGGTTCTCTGTCCATTCCTCTCTCTCTCATCTCTCCGGTTCTCTGTCCATTCCTCTCTCTCTCCTCTCCGGTTCTCTGTCCATTCCTCTCTCTCTCATCTCTCTGGTTCTCTGTCCATTCCTCTCTCTCATCTCTCTGGTTCTCTGTCCATTCCTCTCTCTCATCTCTCCGGTTCTCTGTCCATTCTTCTCTCTCTCATCACTCTGGTTCTCTTTCCATTCCTCTCTCTCTCATCACTCTTGTTCTCTGTCCATTCCTCTCTCTCTCATCACTCTGGTTCTCTGTCCTTTCCCCTCTCATCTCTCTGGTTCTCTGTCCATTCCTCTCTCTCATCTCTCTGGTTCTCTGTCCATTCTTCTCTCATCTCTCTGGTTCTCATTCCATTCCTCTCTCTCTCATCTCTCTGGTTCTCCGTCCATTCCCCTCTCATCTCTCTGGTTCTCTGTCCATTCCTCTCTCTCATCTCTCTGGTTCTCATTCCATTCCTCTCTCATCTCTCTGGTTCTCTGTCCATTCCCCTCTCATCTCTCTGGTTCTCTGTCCATTCCCCTCTCATCTCTCTGGTTCTCTGTCCATTCCTCTCTCTCATCTCTCTGGTTCTCTGTCCATTCCCCTCTCACCACTCTGGTTCTCTGTCCATTCCTCTCTCTCATCTCTCTGGTTCTCTGTCCATTCCTCTCTCTCATCTCTCTGGTTCTCTGTCCATTCCTCTCCCGTCACTCTGGTTCTCTGTCCATTCATCTCCTTTCTCTACCCTGTATCTATCTCTCCTTCCCTATCTCCCAAGCTCAATACAGGCTTACCCTGGACCCATTCCTGACTAGGTGGTCATATGTATCAAGCGCCTCAGAGTAAGAGTGCTGATCTAGGATCAGGTTTCAACTTTTATGTTTTAATGTCACGTGCACGAGTACAGTGAAATGCCTTTCTTGCAAGCTCTAAGCCCAACAATGTAGTAATCAATAACAATGCAGTAATCAATAACAATGCAGTAATCAATAACAATGCAGTAATCAATAACAATGCAGTAATCAATAACAATGCAGTAATCAATAACAATGCAGTAATCAATAACAATGCAGTAATCAATAACAATGCAGTAATCAATAACAATGCAGTAATCAATAACAATGTAGTAATCAATAACAATGCAGTAATCAATAACAATGCAGTAATCAATAACAATGCAGTAATCAATAACAATGCAGTAATCAATAACAATGTAGTAATCAATAACAATGCAGTAATCAATAACAATGTAGTAATCAATAACAATGCAGTAATCAATAACAATGTAGTAATCAATAACAATGCAGTAATCAATAACAATGCAGTAATCAATAACACATGGTAGAACAATAACACAGTGAGCATACTATATACAGTTCCCCCTCAGTCCACGTAGTCATATTCATTATGATCTAAAAGACTAAACTGATCCTAAATCAGCATCTCTACTCTGAAACACATAATATGGCCACAGAACAGGAGCCAATCCTGTCAGGAAATGAGGTGTATGTGCAGTGATTTTCCACTGGGCAAATCAATATTTTCTCCGGTAGGCACGACCTACCTGGCAGGTCAAAACCGTTGCATAGTGTTTCCTCAATCCACAAATGCCCCCAACAGACCTATACACAAACACACACACACACGCACGCTGACACAACACACACACACACATGCTGACACAAACACACACACACACACATGCTGACACAAACACACACACACGCACGCTGACACAACACACACACACACATGCTGACACAAACACACACGCACGCTGACACAACACACACACACACATGTTTACACTCATCATATGCTGTTGCTGTTCTTCCATTTTACTCGTATTATCTATCCTGATGCTTAGTCATTTGCTTTACTCTGCCTTTATGTACATTTATACCTCAAATACCTCGTACCCCTGAACATTGACCTGGTACTGATACTCCCTGTCACAGGAGGCTACTGCGGGGAGGGCGGCCGTGTGTTTTATGTCTGTTACCTTTGTACTCATTCCGTTCCAGCCATTACCATGAGTCCATCCTCCCCAATTAAGGTGAGAACCAACCTCCAGTGCTCCCTGTATATAGCTTCATTCTTGCGCATTGATTTCCTCGTGTTAATATTTACATGTTTTTATCGTTGGGAAGGTTCGTAAGCAAGCATTTCAAGGTAAAGCCATACACCTGTTGTATTCATCACATGCTGATGGGGGTACTGGAGTTGGGCTGTTGGAGAAACTGGAGTATGGCTGATGGGGGTACAGGAGTTGGGCTGTTGGAGAAACTGGAGTATGGCTGATCGGGGTACTGGAGTTAGGAAACACTGTTGGGGGTACTGGAGTTGGGCTGTTGGGGGTACTGGAGTTGGGCTGTTGGGGTACTGGAGTTGGGCTGTTGGGGGTACTGGAGGATTGGAGTTGGGCTGATGGGGGTACCTGAGTTGGGCTGTTGGGGGTACTGGAGTTGGGCTGTTGGGGGTACTGGAGGATTGGAGTTGGGCTGATGGGGGTACCTGAGTTGGGCTGTTGGGGGTACTGGAGTTGGGCTGTTGGGGGTACTGGAGTTGGGCTGTTGGGGGTACTGGAGTTGGGCTGTTGGGGGTACTGGAGGATTGGAGTTGGGCTGATGGGGGTACCTGAGTTGGGCTGTTGGGGGTACTGGAGTTGGGCTGTTGGGCGTACTGGAGGACTGGAGTTGGGCTGTTGGGAGTACTGCAAGACTGGAGTTGGGGACCAGTTTTGGACCTGGTCCTTAAATCCGGGAACTGGACTATTACTGTAGGAATATAGCAGCAGCCCTCCTCTTGTGTCTATTCAGGTGTTTTTATTTGAAATATTATAGACAACTGAAAGGTGTTCTTAAATGGTTTATATTAATTGAATTCATGGTCAAATGAAATGACTCTCCATCCAGGGTTACACACTGGTCAGTTCCAGCTCAGTTAGGCTTCTTGTCACGTTCTGACCATAGTTCTGTTATTTTATCTTTGTTTTAGTATGGTCAGGGCGTGAGTTGGGTGGGCAGTCTATGTTTGTTTTCTATGTTGGTTTTTGGGTTCGGCCTAGTATGGTTCTCAATCAGAGCCAGCTGTCAATTGTTGTCCCTGATTGAGAATCATACTTAGGTAGCCTTTTTTCCACCTGGGTTTCGTGGGTGTTTATTTTCTGTTTAGTGTTTGTCGTTCACCTTACGGGACTGTTCGTTTGTTGTTTATTGTTTTTGTTCAGTGTTCATTTTGCTTCATTAAATTATGGACACTTCGCACGCTGCGTTTTGGTCCTCCGATCCTTCTCGCTACTCCTCCTCAGAAGAGGAGGTCGAGATCCCTTACACTTCTAGTAAACATGGATCAAAGTTTAAATGTACTTATGGAGTGCGCATCATCATCAGGAAATTAAAAGTGAATTAACGGAATGATTAGGATGAAGAAGATTACTGAATTCTCCTCTGGGTGAGTTGTTAATATCTGACACTAATTACACAAGATTAACACCAAAGGCGTATTTTATTATCACATAGAAATGGATTAAAAGCTTGTCATGTTTATAACTTGGAAGGTATATATTTCAGTTTAATAAAGACTTTCCTTAGTATTTACACATATAACATTTATGTAAGATTTTATTTACATTTATGCCTAACACATTTTTAAAAAATTGTTAGTGTTGAAGGTTCCACGAATATCATAATTAATCAGTACCTATGTAAAAGAAAATACATATTTTATATTTGTATATTATATACAGTGATGTAAGTGTGATGTTCAACCAGGGTTACATCACCGTCCCAATCTCAAGATAAATCTAAAGTTCTTTACTCTTTTTAGAACACTTGTGTATCTTTAACTTTCCTGATCGACTGAAACTCTTTCCACACTGGGAGCAGTAGAACAGCTTCTCTCCTGTGTGAATGGGCTGGTGTCTGATGAGATTTCTCCCTGTTGTGAATCTCTCCCCACACTGAGAACAGTGGTGTGGCTTTGGCTTGTCCGTCTCTCTCCGTTTCCTGGTGGGAGCTGGGTTGAATGAAGCTGTGGTGGTTCCATGGCGTTGTGAGCTGCTGGAGGACATGAGATTCTCTGATCTGATCTCTCCACTCCTCAACAGTCTGACATACTCATCATGGTGACATCTCTTTATGTGCTTGAGGAGGAAGATCTGAGAGGTGAAGGAGAACGGACAGCCAGAGCACGAGAAGATCTGGAAAGACTCAACGTTCATATCTGAGAGCGAGATGGAGGAGAGAGAGAAAGAGAGAGTAATTAGAATAAGGGAAACCAAGTTCACATGATCATTATTTTTCTAACACACCTGACATGAACAGAGAAAACTACAGTATGGCCAGTATGATAATACAAAGCACAAAATATATTTAACATCAATGAGGAGTTTCAATTGAGAAATGAGTAATAATTATGTAATAGGAAGTAAAAAATGATTGTAAGAGGAGTGAACTGAGGAGGATGTAGCAAGGGCAGTTTCAGAGGAATAGAGAGAGGGATGAAGAGAGGAGGATAAGGTAAGGGGAGTTTCAGAGGAATAGAGGGAGGGGTGAAGAGAGGAGGATAAGGTAAGGGCAGATCCAGAGGAATAGGAAGAGGACTGTGAGACTTCCTCTGTACTTACAGAAACAGGAGGAGGAAGAGGACTGTGAGACTTCCTCTGTACTTACAGCAACAGGAGGAGGAAGAGGACTGTGAGACTTCCTCTGTAGTTACAGAGAGAAACAGGAGGAGGAAGAGGACTGTGAGACTTCCTCTGTACTTACAGCAACAGGAGGAGGAAGAGGACTGTGAGACTTCATCTGTACTTAAAGCAACAGGAGGAGGAAGAGGACTGTGAGACTTCCTCTGTACTTACAGAAACAGGAGGAGGAAGAGACTGTGAGACTTCCTCTGGCAACAGGAGGAGGAAGAGGACTGTGAGACTTCCTCTGTACTTACAGAGAGAAACAGGAGGAGGAAGAGGACTGTGAGACTTCCTCTGTACTTACAGCAACAGGAGGAGGAAGAACAGGAGACTTCCTCTGTACTTACAGAAACAGGAGGAGGAAGAGGACTGTGAGACTTCCTCTGTACTTACAGCAACAGGAGGAGGAAGAGGACTGTGAGACTTCCTCTGTACTTACAGAGAGAAACAGGAGGAGGAAGAGGACTGTGAGACTTCCTCTGTACTTACAGAGAGAAACAGGAGGAGGAGGACTGTGAGACTTCCTCTGTACTTACAGAGAGAAACAGGAGGAGGAGGACTGTGAGAATTCCTCTGTACTTACAGAGAAAAACAGGAGGAGGAGGACTGTGAGACTTCCTCTGTACTTACAGAAACAGGAGGAGGAGGACTGTGAGACTTCCTCTGTACTTACAGAAACAGGAGGAAGAGGACTGTGAGACTTCCTCTGTACTTACAGAGAAAAACAGGAGGAGGAGGACTGTGAGACTTCCTCTGTACTTACAGAAACAGGAGGAGGAGGACTGTGAGACTTCCTCTGTACTTACAGAAACAGGAGGAGGAGGACTGTGAGACTTCCTCTGTACTTACAGAAACAGGAGGAAGAGGATGTGAGACTTCCTCTGTACTTACAGAGAAAAACAGGAGGAGGAGGACTGTGAGACTTCCTCTGTACTTAAAGAAACAGGAGGAGGAGGACTGTGAGACTTCCTCTGTACTTACAGAGAAAAACAGGAGGAGGAGGACTGTGAGACTTCCTCTGTACTTACAGAGAGAAACAGGAGGAGGAAGAGGACTGTGAGACTTCCTCTGTACTTACATTAACAGGAGGAGGAAGAGGACTGTGAGACTTCCTCTGTACTTACAGATACAGGAGGAGGAAGAGGACTGTGAGACTTCCTCTGTACTTACATAGAGAAACAGGAGGAGGAAGAGGACTGTGAGACTTCCTCTCTACTTACAGAGAGAAACAGGAGGAGGAGGACTGTGAGACTTCATCCGTACTTACAGAGAGAAACAGGAGGAGGAAGAGGACTGTGAGAATTCCTCTGTACTTACAGAGAAAAACAGGAGGAGGAGGACTGTGAGACTTCCTCTGTACTTACAGAAACAGGAGGAAGAGGACTGTGAGACTTCCTCTGTACTTACAGAAACAGGAGGAGGAGGACTGTGAGACTTCCTCTGTACTTACAGAAACAGGAGGAAGAGGACTGTGAGACTTCCTCTGTACTTACAGAGAAAAACAGGAGGAGGAGGACTGTGAGACCTCCTCTGTACTTACAGAAACAGGAGGAGGAGGACTGTGAGACATCCTCTGTACTTAGAGAAACAGGAGGAGGAGGACTGTGAGACTTCCTCTGTACTTACAGAGAAAAACAGGAGGAAGAGGACTGTGAGACTTCCTCTGTACTTACAGAAACAGGAGGAGGAGGACTGTGAGACTTCCTCTGTACTTACAGAAACAGGAGGAGGAGGACTGTGAGACTTCCTCTGTACTTACAGAGAAAAACAGGAGGAGGAGGACTGTGAGACTTCCTCTGTACTTACAGAAACAGTAGGAGGAGGACTGTGAGACTTCCTCTGTACTTAGAGAAACAGGAGGAGGAGGACTGTGAGACTTCCTCTGTACTTACAGCAACAGGAGGAGGAAGAGGACTGTGAGACTTCCTCTGTACTTACAGAAACAGGAGGAGGAAGAGGATCAGAGACTTCCTCTGTACTTACAGAGAAAAACAGGAGGAGGAGGACTGTGAGACTTCCTCTGTACTTACAGAAACAGGAGGAGGAGGACTGTGAGACTTCCTCTGTACTTACAGAAACAGGAGGAAGAGGACTGTGAGACTTCCTCTGTACTTACAGAGAAAAACAGGAGGAGGAGGACTGTGAGACTTCCTCTGTACTTAAAGAAACAGGAGGAGGAGGACTGTGAGACTTCCTCTGTACTTAGAGAAACAGGAGGAGGAGGACTGTGAGACTTCCTCTGTACTTACAGAGAAAAACAGGAGGAAGAGTACTGTGAGACTTCCTCTGTACTTACAGAAACAGGAGGAGGAAGAGGACTGTGAGACTTCCTCTGTACTTACAGCAACAGGAGGAGGAAGAGGACTGTGAGACTTCCTCTGTACTTACAGCAACAGGAGGAGGAAGAGGACTGTGAGACTTCCTCTGTACTTACAGAGAAAAACAGGAGGAGGAGGACTGTGAGACTTCCTCTGTACTTACAGAGAGAAACAGGAGGAGGAAGAGGACTGTGAGACTTCCTCTGTACTTACATTAACAGGAGGAGGAAGAGGACTGTGAGACTTCCTCTGTACTTACAGATACAGGAGGAGGAAGAGGACTGTGAGACTTCCTCTGTACTTACAGATACAGGAGGAGGAAGAGGACTGTGAGACTTCCTCTGTAGTTACAGAGAGAAACAGGAGGAGGAAGAGGACTGTGAGACTTCCTCTGTACTTACAGCAACAGGAGGAGGAAGAGGACTGTGAGACTTCATCTGTACTTAAAGCAACAGGAGGAGGAAGAGGACTGTGAGACTTCCTCTGTACTTACAGAAACAGGAGGAGGAAGAGACTGTGAGACTTCCTCTGTACTTACAGCAACAGGAGGAGGAAGAGGACTGTGAGACTTCCTCTGTACTTACAGAGAGAAACAGGAGGAGGAAGAGGACTGTGAGACTTCCTCTGTACTTACAGCAACAGGAGGAGGAAGAGGACTGTGAGACTTCCTCTGTACTTACAGAAACAGGAGGAGGAAGAGGACTGTGAGACTTCCTCTGTACTTACAGCAACAGGAGGAGGAAGAGGACTTCTTCCTCTGTACTTACAGAGAAAACAGGAGGAGGAAGAGGACTGTGAGACTTCCTCTGTACTTACAGAAAACAGGAGGAGGAGGACTGTGAGACTTCCTCTGTACTTACAGAAACAGGAGGAAGAGGATGTGAGACTTCCTCTGTACTTACAGAGAAAACAGGAGGAGGAGGACTGTGAGACTTCCTCTGTACTTAAAGAAACAGGAGGAGGAGGACTTGAGACTTCCTCTGTACTTACAGAAACAGGAGGAGGAGGACTGTGAGACTTCCTCTGTACTTACAGAGAAAAACAGGAGGAAGAGGACTGTGAGACTTCCTCTGTACTTACAGAAACAGGAGGAGGAGGGACTGTGAGACTTCCTCTGTACTTACAGAAACAGGAGGAGGAGGACTGTGAGACTTCCTCTGTACTTACAGAAACAGGAGGAAGAGGACAGGACTTCCTCTGTACTTACAGAGAAAAACAGGAGGAGTGAAACAGGAGGAGAGGACTTTCCTCTGTACTTACAGAGAAAAACAGGAGGAGGAGGACTGTGAGACTTCCTCTGTACTTACAGAGAGAAACAGGAGGAGGAAGAGGACTGTGAGACTTCCTCTGTACTTACATTAACAGGAGGAGGAAGAGGACTGTGAGACTTCCTCTGTACTTACAGAAACAGGAGGAGGAAGAGGACTGTGAGACTTCCTCTGTACTTACAGCAAACAGGAGGAGGAAGAGGACTGTGAGACTTCCTCTGTACTTACAGCAGACAGGAGGAGGAAGAGGACTGTGAGACTTCATCTGTACTTACAGAGAAAACAGGAGGAGGAAGGGATCAGAGACTTCCTCTGTACTTACAGAGAAAAACAGGAGGAGAGGACTGTGAGACTTCCTCTGTACTTACAGAAACAGGAGGAAGAGGACTGTGAGACTTCCTCTGTACTTACAGAAACAGGAGGAGGAGGACTGTGAGACTTCCTCTGTACTTACAGAAACAGGAGGAGGAAGAGGACTGTGAGACTTCCTCTGTACTTACAGAGAAAAAGGAGGAGGAAGAGGACTGTGAGACCTCCTCTGTACTTACAGAAACAGGAGGAGGAAGGACTGTGAGACTTCCTCTGTACTTAGAGAAACAGGAGGAGGAGGACTGTGAGACTTCCTCTGTACAGAGAAAAACAGGAGGAAGAGGACTGTGAGACTTCCTCTGTACTTACAGAAACAGGAGGAGGAGGACTGTGAGACTTCCTCTGTACTTACAGAAACAGGAGGAGGACTGTGAGACTTCCTCTGTACTTACAGAGAAAAACAGGAGGAGGAGGACTGTGAGACTTCCTCTGTACTTACAGAAACAGTAGGAGGAGGACTGTGAGACTTCCTCTGTACTTAGAGAAACAGGAGGAGGAGGACTGTGAGACTTCCTCTGTACTTACAGCAACAGGAGGAGGAAGAGGACTGTGAGACTTCCTCTGTACTTACAGAAACAGGAGGAGGAAGAGGACTGTGAGACTTCCTCTGTACTTACAGAGAAAAACAGGAGGAGGAGGACTGTGAGACTTCCTCTGTACTTACAGAAACAGGAGGAGGAGGAGGACTTCCTCTGTACTTACAGAAACAGGAGGAAGAGGACTTCCTCTGTACTTACAGAGAAAAACAGGAGGAGGAGGACTGTGAGACTTCCTCTGTACTTAAAGAAACAGGAGGAGGAGGACTGTGAGACTTCCTCTGTACTTAGAGAAACAGGAGGAGGAGGACTGTGAGACTTCCTCTGTACTTACAGAGAAAACAGGAGGAAGAGGACTGTGAGACTTCCTCTGTACTTACAGAAACAGGAGGAGGAGGGACTGTGAGACTTCCTCTGTACTTACAGAAACAGGAGGAGGAAGAGGACTGTGAGACTTCCTCTGTACTTACAGAAACAGGAGGAGGAAGAGGATGTGAGACTTCCTCTGTACTTACAGAGAAAAACAGGAGGAGGAGGACTGTGAGACTTCCTCTGTACTTACAGAGAGAAACAGGAGGAGGAAGGACTGTGAGACTTCCTCTGTACTTACAGAAACAGGAGGAGGAAGAGGACTGTGAGACTTCCTCTGTACTTACAGATACAGGAGGAGGAAGAGGACTGTGAGACTTCCTCTGTACTTACATAGAGAAACAGGAGGAGGAAGAGGACTGTGAGACTTCCTCTGTACTTACAGAGAGAAACAGGAGGAGGAAGGACTGTGAGACTTCATCTGTACTTACAGAGAGAAACAGGAGGAGGAAGAGGACTGTGAGAAAACAGGAGGAGGAGGACTTCCTCTGTACTTACAGAAACAGGAGAAGACAGAGAGTACTTACAGAAACAGGAGGAGGAGGACTGTGAGACTTCCTCTGTACTTACAGAAACAGGAGGAAGAGGACTGTGAGACTTCCTCTGTACTTACAGAGAAAACAGGAGGAGGAGGACAGACTTCCTCTGTACTTACAGAAACAGGAGGAGGAGGACTGTGAGACTTCCTCTGTACTTACAGAAAAACAGGAGGAAGGAGGACTGTGAGACTTCCTCTGTACTTACAGAAACAGGAGGAGGAGGACTGTGAGACTTCCTCTGTACTTACAGAAACAGGAGGAGGAGAGACTGTGAGACTTCCTCTGTACTTACAGAGAAAAAGGAGGAGGAGGAGGACTGTGAGACTTCCTCTGTACTTACAGAAACAGGAACAGAAAAAACAGGAGGAGGAGGACTCTGTACTTAAAGAGACTTCCTCTGTACTTACAGAAACAGGAGGAGGAAGAGACTGTGAGACTTCCTCTGTACTTACAGAGAAAAACAGGAGGAGGAGGACTGTGAGACTTCCTCTGTACTTACAGAAACAGGAGGAGGAGGACTGAGACTTCCTCTGTACTTACAGAAACAGGAGGAGGAGGACTGAGACTTCCTCTGTACTTACAGAGAAAAACAGGAGGAGGAGGACTGTGAGACTTCCTCTGTACTTACAGAAACAGGGAGGAGGACTGTGAGACTTCCTCTGTACTTAGAGAAACAGGAGGAGGAGGACTGTCTTCCTCTGTACTTACAGCAACAGGAGGAGGAAGAGGACTGTGAGACTTCCTCTGTACTTACAGAAACAGGAGAGGAAGAGGACTTGAGACTTCCTCTGTACTTACAGAGAAAACAGGAGGAGGAGGACTGTGAGACTTCCTCTGTACTTACAGAAACAGGAGGAGGAGGACTGTGAGACTTCCTCTGTACTTACAGAAACAGGAGGAAGAGGACTGTGAGACTTCCTCTGTACTTACAGAGAAAAACAGGAGGAGGAGGACTGTGAGACTTCCTCTGTACTTAAAGAAACAGGAGGAGGAGGACTGTGAGACTTCCTCTGTACTTAGAGAAACAGGAGGAGGAGGACTGTGAGACTTCCTCTGTACTTACAGCACAGAAACAGACTTCCTCTGAGGAGGAGGAAGGGACTGTGAGACTTCCTCTGTACTTAGAGAAACAGGAGGAGGAGGACAGACTTCCTCTGAGCAACAGGAGGAGGAAGAGGACTGTGAGACTTCCTCTGTACTTACAGAGAAAAACAGGAGGAGGAGGACTGTACAGAGAAACAGGAGGAGGAAGAGGACTGTGAGACTTCCTCTGTACTTACAGAGAACAGGAGGAGGAAGAGGACTGTGAGACTTCCTCTGTACTTACAGATACAGGAGGAGGAAGAGGACTGTGAGACTTCCTCTGTACTTACATAGAGAAACAGGAGGAGGAAGAGGACTGTGAGACTTCCTCTCTACTTACAGAGAGAAACAGGAGGAGGAGGACTGTGAGACTTCATCCGTACTTACAGAGAGAAACAGGAGGAGGAAGAGGACTGTGAGAATTCCTCTGTACTTACAGAGAAAAACAGGAGGAGGAGGACTGTGAGACTTCCTCTGTACTTACAGAAACAGGAGGAAGAGGACTGTGAGACTTCCTCTGTACTTACAGAAACAGGAGGAGGAGGACTATGAGACTTCCTCTGTACTTACAGAAACAGGAGGAAGAGGACTGTGAGACTTCCTCTGTACTTACAGAGAAAAACAGGAGGAGGAGGACTGTGAGACCTCCTCTGTACTTACAGAAACAGGAGGAGGAGGACTGTGAGACATCCTCTGTACTTAGAGAAACAGGAGGAGGAGGACTGTGAGACTTCCTCTGTACTTACAGAGAAAAACAGGAGGAAGAGGACTGTGAGACTTCCTCTGTACTTACAGAAACAGGTGGAGGAGGACTGTGAGACTTCCTCTGTACTTACAGAAACAGGAGGAGGAGGACTGTGAGACTTCCTCTGTACTTACAGAGAAAAACAGGAGGAGGAGGACTGTGAGACTTCCTCTGTACTTACTGAAACAGTAGGAGGAGGACTGTGAGACTTCCTCTGTACTTAGAGAAACAGGAGGAGGAGGACTGTGAGACTTCCTCTGTACTTACAGCAACAGGAGGAGGAAGAGGACTGTGAGACTTCCTCTGTACTTACAGAAACAGGAGGAGGAAGAGGACTGTGAGACTTCCTCTGTACTTACAGAGAAAAACAGGAGGAGGAGGACTGTGAGACTTCCTCTGTACTTACAGAAACAGGAGGAGGAGGACTGTGAGACTTCCTCTGTACTTACAGAAACAGGAGGAAGAGGACTGTGAGACTTCCTCTGTACTTACAGAGAAAAACAGGAGGAGGAGGACTGTGAGACTTCCTCTGTACTTAAAGAAACAGGAGGAGGAGGACTGTGAGACTTCCTCTGTACTTAGAGAAACAGGAGGAGGAGGACTGTGAGACTTCCTCTGTACTTACAGAGAAAAACAGGAGGAAGAGTACTGTGAGACTTCTTCTGTACTTACAGAAACAGGAGGAGGAAGAGGACTGTGAGACTTCATCTGTACTTACAGCAACAGGAGGAGGAAGAGGACTGTGAGACTTCCTCTGTACTTACAGCAACAGGAGGAGGAAGAGGACTGTGAGACTTCCTCTGTACTTACAGAAGAAGGAGGAGGAAGAGGACTGTGAGACTTCCTCTGTACTTACAGCAACAGGAGGAGGAAGAGGACTGTGAGACTTCCTCTGTACTTACAGCAACAGGAGGAGGAAGAGGACTGTGAGACTTCCTCTGTACTTACAGAGAGAAACAGGAGGAGGAGGACTGTGAGCCTTCCTCTGTACTTACAGAGAGAAACAGGAGGAGGAAGAGGACTGTGAGACTTCCTCTGTACTTACAGAGAGAAACAGGAGGAGGAAGAGGACGGTGAGACTCCCTCTGTACTTACAGAGAGAAACAGGAGGAGGAAGAGGACTGTGAGACTTCCTCTGTACTTACGGCAACAGGAGGAGGAAGAGGACTGTGAGACTTCCTCTGTACTTACAGCAACAGGAGGAGGAAGAGGACTGTGAGACTTCCTCTGTACTTACAGAGAGAAACAGGAGGAGGAGGACTGTGAGCCTTCCTCTGTACTTACAGAGAGAAACAGGAGGAGGAAGAGGACTGTGAGACTTCCTCTGTACTTACAGAGAGAAACAGGAGGAGGAAGAGGACGGTGAGACTCCCTCTGTACTTACAGAGAGAAACAGGAGGAGGAAGAGGACTGTGAGACTTCCTCTGTACTTACGGCAACAGGAGGAGGAAGAGGACTGTGAGACTTCCTCTGTACTTACAGAGAGAAACAGGAGGAGGAGGACTGTGAGACTTCCTCCGTACTTACAGCAACAGGAGGAGGAAGAGGACTGTGAGACTTCCTCTGTACTTACAGCAACAGGAGGAGGAAGAGGACTGTGAGACTTCCTCTGTACTTACAGAAGAAGGAGGAGGAAGAGGACTGTGAGACTTCCTCTGTACTTACAGCAACAGGAGGAGGAAGAGGACTGTGAGACTTCCTCTGTACTTACAGCAACAGGAGGAGGAAGAGGACTGTGAGACTTCCTCTGTACTTACAGAGAGAAACAGGAGGAGGAGGACTGTGAGCCTTCCTCTGTACTTACAGAGAGAAACAGGAGGAGGAAGAGGACTGTGAGACTTCCTCTGTACTTACAGAGAGAAACAGGAGGAGGAAGAGGACGGTGAGACTCCCTCTGTACTTACAGAGAGAAACAGGAGGAGGAAGAGGACTGTGAGACTTCCTCTGTACTTACAGCAACAGGAGGAGGAAGAGGACTGTGAGACTTCCTCTATACTTACAGAAACAGGAGGAGGAAGAGGACTGTGAGACTTCCTCTGTACTTACAGCAACAGGAGGAGGAAGAGGACTGTGAGACTTCCTCTGTACTTACATAGAGAAACAGGAGGAGGAAGAGGACTGTGAGACTTCCTCTCTACTTACAGAGAGAAACAGGAGGAGGAGGATCAGAGACTTCCTCCGTACTTACAGCAACAGGAGGAGGAAGAGGACTGTGAGACTTCCTCTGTACTTACAGCAACAGGAGGAGGAAGAGGACTGTGAGACTTCCTCTGTACTTACAGCAACAGGAGGAGGAAGAGGACTGTGAGACTTCCTCTGTACTTACAGAGAGAAACAGGAGGAGGAAGAGGACGGTGAGACTCCCTCTGTACTTACAGAGAGAAACAGGAGGAGGAAGAGGACTGTGAGACTTCCTCTGTACTTACAGCAACAGGAGGAGGAAGAGGACTGTGAGACTTCCTCTATACTTACAGAAACAGGAGGAGGAAGAGGACTGTGAGACTTCCTCTGTACTTACAGCAACAGGAGGAGGAAGAGGACTGTGAGACTTCCTCTGTACTTACATAGAGAAACAGGAGGAGGAAGAGGACTGTGAGACTTCCTCTCTACTTACAGAGAGAAACAGGAGGAGGAGGACTGTGAGACTTCCTCCGTACTTACAGCAACAGGAGGAGGAAGAGGACTGTGAGACTTCCTCTGTACTTACAGCAACAGGAGGAGGAAGAGGACTGTGAGACTTCCTCTGTACTTACAGAAGAAGGAGGAGGAAGAGGACTGTGAGACTTCCTCTGTACTTACAGCAACAGGAGGAGGAAGAGGACTGTGAGACTTCCTCTGTACTTACAGCAACAGGAGGAGGAAGAGGACTGTGAGACTTCCTCTGTACTTACAGAGAGAAACAGGAGGAGGAGGACTGTGAGCCTTCCTCTGTACTTACAGAGAGAAACAGGAGGAGGAAGAGGACTGTGAGACTTCCTCTGTACTTACAGAGAGAAACAGGAGGAGGAAGAGGACGGTGAGACTCCCTCTGTACTTACAGAGAGAAACAGGAGGAGGAAGAGGACTGTGAGACTTCATCTGTACTTACGGCAACAGGAGGAGGAAGAGGACTGTGAGACTTCCTCTGTACTTACAGAGAGAAACAGGAGGAGGAGGACTGTGAGACTTCCTCCGTACTTACAGCAACAGGAGGAGGAAGAGGACTGTGAGACTTCCTCTGTACTTACAGCAACAGGAGGAGGAAGAGGACTGTGAGACTTCCTCTGTACTTACAGAAGAAGGAGGAGGAAGAGGACTGTGAGACTTCCTCTGTACTTACAGCAACAGGAGGAGGAAGAGGACTGTGAGACTTCCTCTGTACTTACAGAGAGAAACAGGAGGAGGAGGACTGTGAGCCTTCCTCTGTACTTACAGAGAGAAACAGGAGGAGGAAGAGGACTGTGAGACTTCCTCTGTACTTACAGAGAGAAACAGGAGGAGGAAGAGGACGGTGAGACTCCCTCTGTACTTACAGAGAGAAACAGGAGGAGGAAGAGGACTGTGAGACTTCCTCTGTACTTACAGCAACAGGAGGAGGAAGAGGACTGTGAGACTTCCTCTATACTTACAGAAACAGGAGGAGGAAGAGGACTGTGAGACTTCCTCTGTACTTACAGCAACAGGAGGAGGAAGAGGACTGTGAGACTTCCTCTGTACTTACATAGAGAAACAGGAGGAGGAAGAGGACTGTGAGACTTCCTCTCTACTTACAGAGAGAAACAGGAGGAGGAGGACTGTGAGACTTCCTCCGTACTTACAGCAACAGGAGGAGGAAGAGGACTGTGAGACTTCCTCTGTACTTACAGCAACAGGAGGAGGAAGAGGACTGTGAGACTTCCTCTGTACTTACAGCAACAGGAGGAGGAAGAGGACTGTGAGACTTCCTCTGTACTTACAGAGAGAAACAGGAGGAGGAAGAGGACGGTGAGACTCCCTCTGTACTTACAGAGAGAAACAGGAGGAGGAAGAGGACTGTGAGACTTCCTCTGTACTTACAGCAACAGGAGGAGGAAGAGGACTGTGAGACTTCCTCTATACTTACAGAAACAGGAGGAGGAAGAGGACTGTGAGACTTCCTCTGTACTTACAGCAACAGGAGGAGGAAGAGGACTGTGAGACTTCCTCTGTACTTACATAGAGAAACAGGAGGAGGAAGAGGACTGTGAGACTTCCTCTCTACTTACAGAGAGAAACAGGAGGAGGAGGACTGTGAGACTTCCTCCGTACTTACAGCAACAGGAGGAGGAAGAGGACTGTGAGACTTCCTCTGTACTTACAGCAACAGGAGGAGGAAGAGGACTGTGAGACTTCCTCTGTACTTACAGAAGAAGGAGGAGGAAGAGGACTGTGAGACTTCCTCTGTACTTACAGCAACAGGAGGAGGAAGAGGACTGTGAGACTTCCTCTGTACTTACAGCAACAGGAGGAGGAAGAGGACTGTGAGACTTCCTCTGTACTTACAGAGAGAAACAGGAGGAGGAGGACTGTGAGCCTTCCTCTGTACTTACAGAGAGAAACAGGAGGAGGAAGAGGACTGTGAGACTTCCTCTGTACTTACAGAGAGAAACAGGAGGAGGAAGAGGACGTTGAGACTCCCTCTGTACTTACAGAGAGAAACAGGAGGAGGAAGAGGACTGTGAGACTTCCTCTGTACTTACAGCAACAGGAGGAGGAAGAGGACTGTGAGACTTCCTCTGTACTTACAGAGAGAAACAGGAGGAGGAAGAGGACGGTGAGACTCCCTCTGTACTTACAGAGAGAAACAGGAGGAGGAAGAGGACTGTGAGACTTCCTCTGTACTTACAGCAACAGGAGGAGGAAGAGGACTGTGAGACTTCCTCTATACTTACAGAAACAGGAGGAGGAAGAGGACTGTGAGACTTCCCCTGTACTTACAGCAACAGGAGGAGGAAGAGGACTGTGAGACTTCCTCTGTACTTACATAGAGAAACAGGAGGAGGAAGAGGACTGTGAGACTTCCTCTCTACTTACAGAGAGAAACAGGAGGAGGAGGACTGTGAGACTTCCTCCGTACTTACAGCAACAGGAGGAGGAAGAGGACTGTGAGACTTCCTCTGTACTTACAGCAACAGGAGGAGGAAGAGGACTGTGAGACTTCCTCTGTACTTACAGAAGAAGGAGGAGGAAGAGGACTCAGAGACTTCCTCTGTACTTACAGCAACAGGAGGAGGAAGAGGACTGTGAGACTTCCTCTGTACTTACAGCAACAGGAGGAGGAAGAGGACTGTGAGACTTCCTCTGTACTTACAGAGAGAAACAGGAGGAGGAGGACTGTGAGCCTTCCTCTGTACTTACAGAGAGAAACAGGAGGAGGAAGAGGACTGTGAGACTCCCTCTGTACTTACAGAGAGAAACAGGAGGAGGAAGAGGACGGTGAGACTCCCTCTGTACTTACAGAGAGAAACAGGAGGAGGAAGAGGACTGTGAGACTTCCTCTGTACTTACAGCAACAGGAGGAGGAAGAGGACTGTGAGACTTCCTCTATACTTACAGAAACAGGAGGAGGAAGAGGACTGTGAGACTTCCTCTGTACTTACAGCAACAGGAGGAGGAAGAGGACTGTGAGACTTCCTCTGTACTTACAGAGAGAAACAGGAGGAGGAAGAGGACTGTGAGACTTCCTCTGTACTTACATTAACAGGAGGAGGAAGAGGACTGTGAAACTTCCTCTGTACTTACAGAAACAGGAGGAGGAAGAGGACTGTGAGACTTCCTCTGTACTTACATAGAGAAACAGGAGGAGGAAGAGGACTGTGAGACTTCCTCTCTACTTACAGAGAGAAACAGGAGGAGGAGGACTGTGAGACTTCCTCCGTACTTACAGAGAGAAACAGGAGGAGGAAGAGGACTGTGAGAATACCTCTGTACTTACAGAGAAAACCAGGAGGAGGAGGACTGTGAGACTTCCTCTGTACTTACAGAAACAGGAGGAAGAGGACTGTGAGACTTCCTCTGTACTTACAGAGAAAAACAGGAGGAGGAGGACTGTGAGACTTCCTCTGTACTTACAGAAACAGGAGGAGGAGGACTGTGAGACTTCCTCTGTACTTACAGAAACAGGAGGAAGAGGACTGTGAGACTTCCTCTGTACTTACAGAGAAAAACAGGAGGAGGAGGACTGTGAGACTTCCTCTGTACTTAGAGAAACAGGAGGAGGAGGACTGTGAGACTTCCTCTGTACTTACAGCAACAGGAGGAGGAAGAGGACTGTGAGACTTCCTCTGTACTTACAGAAACAGGAGGAGGAAGAGGACTGTGAGACTTCCTCTGTACTTACAGAAAAAAACAGGAGGAGGAGGACTGTGAGACTTCCTCTGTACTTAGAGAAACAGGAGGAGGAGGACTGTGAGACTTCCTCTGTACTTACAGAGAAAAACAGGAGGAAGAGGACTGTGAGACTTCCTCTGTACATACAGAAACAGGAGGAGGAGGACTGTGAGACTTCCTCTGTACTTACAGAGAAAAACAGGAGGAGGAGGACTGTGAGACTTCCTCTGTACTTACAGAGAAAAACAGGAGGAGGAGGACTGTGAGACTTCCTCTGTACTTACAGAAACAGTAGGAAGAGTACTGTGAGACTTCCTCTGTACTTAGAGAAACAGGAGGAGGAGGACTGTGAGACTTCCTCTGTACTTACAGCAACAGGAGGAGGAAGAGGACTGTGAGACTTCCTCTGTACTTACAGAAACAGGAGGAGGAAGAGGACTGTGAGACTTCCTCTGTACTTACAGAAAAAAACAGGAGGAGGAGGACTGTGAGACTTCCTCTGTACTTACAGAGAGAAACAGGAGGAGGAGGAGGACTGTGAGACTTCCTCTGTACTTACAGAGAGAAACAGGAGGAAGAGGACTGTGAGACGTCCTCTGTACTTACAGAGAGAAACAGAGAAGGAGGACTGTGAGACTTCCTCTGTAGAGAAAAACAGGAGGAAGAGGACTGTGAGGTACTTACAGAGAGAAACAGGAGGAGGAAGAGGACTGTGAGACTTCCTCTGTACTTACAGAGAGAAACAGGAGGGAAGAGGACGGTGAGACTTCCTCTGTACTTACAGGGAGAAACAGGAGGAGGAAGAGGACTGTGAGACTTCCTCTGTACTTACAGAGAGAAACAGGAGGAGGAGGAGGACTGTGAGACTTCCTCTGTACTTACAGCAACAGGAGGAGGAAGAGGACTGTGAGACTTCCTCTGTACTTACAGAAACAGGAGGAGGAAGAGGACTGTGAGACTTCCTCTGTACTTACAGAGAGAAACAGGAGGAGGAAGAGGATCAGAGACTTCCTCTGTACTTACAGAGAGAAACAGGAGAAGGAGGAGGATCAGAGACTTCCTCTGTACTTACAGCAACAGGAGGAGGAAGAGGACTGTGAGACTTCCTCTGTACTTACAGAAACAGGAGGAGGAAGAGGACTGTGAGACTTCCTCTGTACTTACAGAGAGAAACAGGAGGAGGAAGAGGACTGTGAGACTTCCTCTGTACTTACATTAACAGGAGGAGGAAGAGGACTGTGAGACTTCCTCTGTACTTACAGAAACAGGAGGAGGAAGAGGACTGTGAGACTTCCTCTGTACTTACATAGAGAAACCGGAGGAGGAAGAGGACTGTGAGACTTCCTCTGTACTTACAGAGAGAAACAGGAGGAGGAAGAGGACTGTGAGACTTCCTCTGTACTTACAGAGAGAAACAGGAGGAAGAGGACTGTGACACTTCCTCTGTACTTACAGAGAGAAACAGGAGGAGGAGGAGGACTGTGAGACTTCCTCTGTACTTACAGAGAAAAACAGGAGGAAGAGGACTGTGCGACTTCCTCTGTACTTACAGAGAGAAACAGGAGGAGGAAGAGGACTGTGAGACTTCCTCTGTACTTACAGAGAGAAACAGGAGGGAAGAGGACGGTGAGACTTCCTCTGTACTTACAGGGAGAAACAGGAGGAGGAAGAGGACTGTGAGACTTCCTCTGTACTTACAGAGAGAAACAGGAGGAGGAGGAGGACTGTGAGACTTCCTCTGTACTTACAGCAACAGGAGGAGGAAGAGGACTGTGAGACTTCCTCTGTACTTACAGAAACAGGAGGAGGAAGAGGACTGTGAGACTTCCTCTGTACTTACAGAGAGAAACAGGAGGAGGAAGAGGACTGTGAGACTTCCTCTGTACTTACAGAGAGAAACAGGAGGAGGAGGAGGACTGTGAGACTTCCTCAGTACTTACAGCAACAGGAGGAGGAAGAGGACTGTGAGACTTCCTCTGTACTTACAGAAACAGGAGGAGGAAGAGGACTGTGAGACTTCCTCTGTACTTACAGAGAGAAACAGGAGGAGGAAGAGGACTGTGAGACTTCCTCTGTACTTACATTAACAGGAGGAGGAAGAGGACTGTGAGACTTCCTCTGTACTTACAGAAACAGGAGGAGGAAGAGGACTGTGAGACTTCCTCTGTACTTACATAGAGAAACCGGAGGAGGAAGAGGACTGTGAGACTTCCTCTCTACTTACAGAGAGAAACAGGAGGAGGAGGACTGTGAGACTTCATCCGTACGTACAGAGAGAAACAGGAGGAGGAAGAGGACTGTGAGAATTCCTCTGTACTTACAGAGAAAAACAGGAGGAGGAGGACTGTGAGACTTCCTCTGTACTTACAGAAACAGGAAGAAGAGGACTGTGAGACTTCCTCTGTACTTACAGAAACAGGAGGAGGAGGACTGTGAGACTTCCTCTGTACTTACAGAAACAGGAGGAAGAGGACTGTGAGACTTCCTCTGTACTTACAGAGAAAAACAGGAGGAGGAGGACTGTGAGACCTCCTCTGTACTTACAGAAACAGGAGGAGGAGGACTGTGAGACATCCTCTGTACTTAGAGAAACAGGAGGAGGAGGACTGTGAGACTTCCTCTGTACTTACAGAGAAAAACAGGAGGAAGAGGACTGTGAGACTTCCTCTGTCTGTACTTACAGAAACAGGAGGAGGAGGACTGTGAGACTTCCTCTGTACTTACAGAAACAGGAGGAGGAGGACTGTGAGACTTCCTCTGTACTTACAGAGAAAAACAGGAGGAGGAGGACTGTGAGACTTCCTCTGTACTTACAGAGAAAAACAGGAGGAGGAGGACTGTGAGACTTCCTCTGTACTTACAGAAACAGGAGTAGGAGGACTGTGAGACTTCCTCTGTACTTACAGAAACAGGAGGAAGAGGACTGTGAGACTTCCTCTGTACTTACAGAGAAAAACAGGAGGAGGAGGACTGTGAGACTTCCTCTGTACTTAAAGAAACAGGAGGAGGAGGACTGTGAGACTTCCTCTGTACTTACAGAGAAAAACAGGAGGAGGAGGACTGTGAGACTTCCTCTGTACTTACAGAAACAGGAGGAGGAGGACTGTGAGACTTCCTCTGTACTTACAGAAACAGGAGGACTGTGAGACTTCCTCTGTACTTACAGAAACAGGAGGAAGAGGACTGTGAGACTTCCTCTGTACTTACAGAGAAAAACAGGAGGAGGAGGACTGTGAGACCTCCTCTGTACTTACAGAAACAGGAGGAGGAGGACTGTGAGACATCCTCTGTACTTAGAGAAACAGGAGGAGGAGGACTGTGAGACTTCCTCTGTACTTACAGAGAAAAACAGGAGGAAGAGGACTGTGAGACTTCCTCTGTCTGTACTTACAGAAACAGGAGGAGGAGGACTGTGAGACTTCCTCTGTACTTACAGAAACAGGAGGAGGAGGACTGTGAGACTTCCTCTGTACTTACAGAGAAAAACAGGAGGAGGAGGACTGTGAGACTTCCTCTGTACTTACAGAGAAAAACAGGAGGAGGAGGACTGTGAGACTTCCTCTGTACTTACAGAAACAGGAGTAGGAGGACTGTGAGACTTCCTCTGTACTTACAGAAACAGGAGGAAGAGGACTGTGAGACTTCCTCTGTACTTACAGAGAAAAACAGGAGGAGGAGGACTGTGAGACTTCCTCTGTACTTAAAGAAACAGGAGGATGAGGACTGTGAGACTTCCTCTGTACTTACAGAGAAAAACAGGAGGAGGAGGACTGTGAGACTTCCTCTGTACTTACAGAAACAGGAGGAGGAGGACTGTGAGACTTCCTCTGTACTTACAGAAACAGGAGGAAGAGGACTGTGAGACTTCCTCTGTACTTACAGAAACAGGAGGAGGAGGACTGTGAGACTTCCTCTGTACTTACAGAAACAGGAGGAGGAGGACTGTGAGACTTCCTCTGTACTTACAGAGGAACAGACTTCCTCTGAGAAACAGGAGGAGGGACTGTGAGACTTCCTCTGTACTTACAGAAACAGGAGGAGGAGGACTGTGAGACTTCCTCTGTACTTACAGAGAAAAACAGGAGGAGGACTGTGAGACTTCCTCTGTACTTACAGAAACAGTAGGAGGAGGACTGTGAGACTTCCTCTGTACTTAGAGAAACAGGAGGAGGAGGACTGTGAGACTTCCTCTGTACTTACAGAGAAAAACAGGAGGAAGAGGACTGTGAGACTTCCTCTGTACATACAGAAACAGGAGGAGGAGGACTGTGAGACTTCCTCTGTACTTACAGAAACAGTAGGAGGAGGACTGTGAGACTTCCTCTGTACTTAGAGAAACAGGAGGAGGAGGACTGTGAGACTTCCTCTGTACTTACAGAAACAGGAGGAGGAAGAGGACTGTGAGACTTCCTCTGTACTTACAGAAAAAAACAGGAGGAGGAGGACTGTGAGACTTCCTCTGTACTTACAGAGAGAAACAGGAGGAGGAGGAGGACTGTGAGACTTCCTCTGTACTTACAGAGAGAAACAGGAGGAAGAGGACTGTGAGACATCCTCTGTACTTACAGAGAAAAACAGAGGAAGAGGACTGTGATACTTCCTCTGTACTTACAGAGAGAAACAGGAGGAGGAAGAGGACTGTGAGACTTCCTCTGTACTTACAGAGAGAAACAGGAGGAAGAGGACTGTGAGACTTCCTCTGTACTTACAGAGAGAAACAGGAGGAGGAGGAGGACTGTGAGACTTCCTCTGTACTTACAGAAACAGTAGGAGGAGGACTGTGAGACTTACTCTGTACTTAGAGAAACAGGAGGAGGAGGACTGTGAGACTTCCTCTGTACTTACAGCAACAGGAGGAGGAAGAGGACTGTGAGACTTCCTCTGTACTTACAGATACAGGAGGAGGAAGAGGACTGTGAGACTTCCTCTGTACTTACAGAGAAAAACAGGAGGAGGAGGACTGTGAGACTTCCTCTGTACTTACAGAAACAGGAGGAGGAGGACTGTGAGACTTCCTCTGTACTTATAGAAACAGGAGGAAGAGGGCTGTGAGACTTCCTCTGTACTTACAGAGAAAAACAGGAGGAGGAGGACTGTGAGACTTCCTCTGTACTTAAAGAAACAGGAGGAGGAGGACTGTGAGACTTCCTCTGTACTTACAGAGAAAAACAGGAGGAGGAGGACTGTGAGACTTCCTCTGTACTTACAGAGAGAAACAGGAGGAGGAAGAGGACTGTGAGACTTCCTCTGTACTTACATTAACAGGAGGAGGAAGAGGACTGTGAGACTTCCTCTGTACTTACAGAAACAGGAGGAGGAAGAGGACTGTGAGACTTCCTCTGTACTTACATAGAGAAACAGGAGGAGGAAGAGGACTGTGAGACTTCCTCTCTACTTACAGAGAGAAACAGGAGGAGGAGGACTGTGAGACTTCATCCGTACTTACAGAGAGAAACAGGAGGAGGAAGAGGACTGTGAGAATTCCTCTGTACTTACAGAGAAAAACAGGAGGAGGATGACTGTGAGACTTCCTCTGTACTTACAGAAACAGGAGGAAGAGGACTGTGCGACTTCCTCTGTACTTACAGAGAAAAACAGGAGGAGGAGGACTGTGAGACTTCCTCTGTACTTACAGAAACAGGAGGAGGAGGACTGTGAGACTTCCTCTGTACTTAGAGAAACAGGAGGAGGAGGACTGTGAGACTTCCTCTGTACTTACAGAGAAAAACAAGAGGAAGAGGACTGTGAGACTTCCTCTGTACATACAGAAACAGGAGGAGGAGGACTGTGAGACTTCCTCTGTACTTACAGAAACAGGAGGAGGAGGACTGTGAGACTTCCTCTGTACTTACAGAGAAAAACAGGAGGAGGAGGACTGTGAGACTTCCTCTGTACTTACAGAAACAGTAGGAGGAGGACTGTGAGACTTCCTCTGTACTTAGAGAAACAGGAGGAGGAGGACTGTGAGACTTCCTCTGTACTTACAGCAACAGGAGGAGGAAGAGGACTGTGAGAATTCCTCTGTACTTACAGAAACAGGAGGAGGAAGAGGACTGTGAGACTTCCTCTGTACTTACAGAAAAAAACAGGAGGAGGAGGACTGTGAGACTTCCTCTGTACTTACAGAGAGAAACAGGAGGAGGAAGAGGACTGTGAGACTTCCTCTGTACTTACAGAAACAGGAGGAGGAGAACTGTGAGACTTCCTCTGTACTTACAGAAACAGGAGGAAGAGGACTGTGAGACTTCCTCTGTACTTACAGAGAGAAACAGGAGGAGGAGGAGGACTGTGAGACTTCCTCTGTACTTACAGAGAGAAACAGGAGGAAGAGGACTGTGAGACGTCCTCTGTACTTACAGAGAAAAACAGGAGGAAGAGGACTGTGAGACTTCCTCTGTACTTACAGAGAGAAACAGGAGGAGGAGGAGGACTGTGAGACTTCCTCTGTACTTACAGAAACAGTAGGAGGAGGACTGTGAGACTTCCTCTGTACTTACAGAGAGAAACAGGAGGAGGAGGAGGACTGTGATACTTCCTCTGTACTTACAGAGAGAAACAGGAGGAGGAAGAGGACTGTGAGACTTCCTCTGTACTTACAGAGAGAAACAGGAGGAAGAGGACTGTGAGACTTCCTCTGTACTTACAGAGAGAAACAGGAGGAGGAGGAGGACTGTGAGACTTCCTCTGTACTTACAGAAACAGTAGGAGGAGGACTGTGAGACTTACTCTGTACTTAGAGAAACAGGAGGAGGAGGACTGTGAGACTTCCTCTGTACTTACAGCAACAGGAGGAGGAAGAGGATCAGAGACTTCCTCTGTACTTACAGATACAGGAGGAGGAAGAGGACTGTGAGACTTCCTCTGTACTTACAGAGAAAAACAGGAGGAGGAGGACTGTGAGACTTCCTCTGTACTTACAGAAACAGGAGGAGGAGGACTGTGAGACTTCCTCTGTACTTACAGAAACAGTAGGAGGAGGACTGTGAGACTTCCTCTGTACTTACAGAAACAGGAGGAGGAGGACTGTGAGACTTCCTCTGTACTTACAGAAACAGGAGGAGGAGGACTGTGAGACTTCCTCTGTACTTACAGAGAAAAACAGGAGGAGGACTGTGAGACTTCCTCTGTACTTACAGAAACAGTAGGAGGAGGACTGTGAGACTTCCTCTGTACTTAGAGAAACAGGAGGAGGAGGACTGTGAGACTTCCTCTGTACTTACAGAGAAAAACAGGAGGAAGAGGACTGTGAGACTTCCTCTGTACATACAGAAACAGGAGGAGGAGGACTGTGAGACTTCCTCTGTACTTACAGAAACAGTAGGAGGAGGACTGTGAGACTTCCTCTGTACTTAGAGAAACAGGAGGAGGAGGACTGTGAGACTTCCTCTGTACTTACAGAAACAGGAGGAGGAAGAGGACTGTGAGAGACTTCCTCTGTACTTACAGAAAAAAACAGGAGGAGGAGGAGGACTGAGACTTCCTCTGTACTTACAGAGAGAAACAGGAGGAGGAGGAGGAGAGACTTCCTCTGTACTTACAGAGAGAAACAGGAGGAAGAGGACTGTGAGACATCCTCTGTACTTACAGAGAAAACAGAGGAAGAGGACTGTGATACTTCCTCTGTACTTACAGAGAGAAACAGGAGGAGGAAGAGGACTGTGAGACTTCCTCTGTACTTACAGAGAGAAACAGGAGGAAGAGGACTGTGAGACTTCCTCTGTACTTACAGAGAGAAACAGGAGGAGGAGGAGGACTGTGAGACTTCCTCTGTACTTACAGAAACAGTAGGAGGAGGACTGTGAGACTTACTCTGTACTTAGAGAAACAGGAGGAGGAGGATCAGAGACTTCCTCTGTACTTACAGCAACAGGAGGAGGAAGAGGACTGTGAGACTTCCTCTGTACTTACAGATACAGGAGGAGGAAGAGGACTGTGAGACTTCCTCTGTACTTACAGAGAAAAACAGGAGGAGGAGGACTGTGAGACTTCCTCTGTACTTACAGAAACAGGAGGAGGAGGACTGTGAGACTTCCTCTGTACTTATAGAAACAGGAGGAAGAGGGCTGTGAGACTTCCTCTGTACTTACAGAGAAAAACAGGAGGAGGAGGACTGTGAGACTTCCTCTGTACTTAAAGAAACAGGAGGAGGAGGACTGTGAGACTTCCTCTGTACTTACAGAGAAAAACAGGAGGAGGAGGACTGTGAGACTTCCTCTGTACTTACAGAGAGAAACAGGAGGAGGAAGAGGACTGTGAGACTTCCTCTGTACTTACATTAACAGGAGGAGGAAGAGGACTGTGAGACTTCCTCTGTACTTACAGAAACAGGAGGAGGAAGAGGACTGTGAGACTTCCTCTGTACTTACATAGAGAAACAGGAGGAGGAAGAGGACTGTGAGACTTCCTCTGTACTTACAGCAACAGGAGGAGGAAGAGGACTGTGAGACTTCCTCTGTACTTACAGAGAGAAACAGGATGAGGAAGAGGACTGTGAGACTTCCTCTGTACTTACAGAGAAAAACAGGAGGAAGAGGACTGTGAGACTTCCTCTGTACTTACAGAGAGAAACAGGATGAGGAAGAGGACTGTGAGACTTCCTCTGTACTTACAGAGAGAAACAGGAGGAGGAGGACAGTGAGACTTCCTCTGTACTTACAGAGAGAAACAGGAGGAGGAAGAGGACTGTGAGACTTCCTCTGTACTTACAGAGAGAAACAGGAGGAGGAAGAGGACTGTGAGACTTCCTCTGTACTTACAGAGAAAAACAGGAGGAAGAGGACTGTGAGACTTCCTCTGTACTTACAGAGAGAAACAGGAGGAGGAGGAGGACTGTAAGACTTCCTCTGTACTTACAGAAACAGGAGGAGGAAGAGGACTGTGAGACTTCCTCTGTACTTACAGAGAGAAACAGGAGGAGGAAGAGGACTGTGAGACTTCCTCTGTACATACATTAACAGGAGGAGGAAGAGGACTGTGAGACTTCCTCTGTACTTACAGAAACAGGAGGAAGAGGACTGTGAGACTTCCTCTGTACTTACAGAGAAAAACAGGAGGAGGAGGACTGTGAGACCTCCTCTGTACTTACAGAAACAGGAGGAGGAGGACTGTGAGACTTCCTCTGTACTTAGAGAAACAGGAGGAGGAGGACTGTGAGACTTCCTCTGTACTTACAGAGAAAAACTGGAGGAAGAGGACTGTGAGACTTCCTCTGTACTTACAGAAACAGGAGGAGGAGGACTGTGAGACTTCCTCTGTACTTACAGAAACAGGAGGAGGAGGACTGTGAGACTTCCTCTGTACTTACAGAGAAAAACAGGAGGAGGAGGACTGTGAGACTTCCTCTGTACTTACAGAGAAAAACAGGAGGAAGAGGACTGTGCGACTTCCTCTGTACTTACAGAGAGAAACAGGAGGAGGAAGAGGACTGTGAGACTTCCTCTGTACTTACAGAGAGAAACAGGAGGAAGAGGACTGTGAGACTTCCTCTGTACTTACAGAGAGAAACAGGAGGAGGAAGAGGACTGTGAGACTTCCTCTGTACTTACAGAGAGAAACAGGAGGAGGAGGAGGACTGTGAGACTTCCTCTGTACTTACAGCAACAGGAGGAGGAAGAGGACTGTGAGACTTCCTCTGTACTTACAGAAACAGGAGGAGGAGGACTGTGAGACTTCCTCTGTACTTACAGAAACAGGAGGAGGAGGACTTCCCTGTGAGAGGAGGAGGAGGATTGTGACTTCCTCTGTACTTACAGAGAAAACAGGAGGAGGAGGATCAGAGACTTCCTCTGTACTTACAGAGAAAACAGGAGGAAGAGGACTGTGCGACTTCCTCTGTACTTACAGAGAGAAACAGGAGGAGGAAGAGGACTGTGAGACTTCCTCTGTACTTACAGAGAGAAACAGGAGGAAGAGGACTGTGAGACTTCCTCTGTACTTACAGAGAGAAACAGGAGGAGGAAGAGGATCAGAGACTTCCTCTGTACTTACAGAGAGAAACAGGAGGAGGAGGAGGACTGTGAGACTTCCTCTGTACTTACAGCAACAGGAGGAGGAAGAGGACTGTGAGACTTCCTCTGTACTTACAGAAACAGGAGGAGGAAGAGGACTGTGAGACTTCCTCTGTACTTACAGAGAGAAACAGGAGGAGGAAGAGGACTGTGAGACTTCCTCTGTACTTACAGAAACAGGAGGAGGAAGAGGACTGTGAGACTTCCTCTGTACTTACAGCAACAGGAGGAGGAAGAGGACTGTGAGACTTCCTCTGTACTTACAGAAACAGGAGGAGGAAGAGGACTGTGAGACTTCCTCTGTACTTACAGAGAGAAACAGGAGGAAGAGGACTGTGAGACTTCCTCTGTACTTACAGAGAGAAACAGGAGGAAGAGGACTGTGAGACTTCCTCTGTACTTACAGCAACAGGAGGAGGAAGAGGACTGTGAGACTTCCTCTGTACTTACAGAGAGAAACAGGAGGAGGAGGAGGACTGTGAGACTTCCTCTGTACTTACAGAAACAGGAGGAGGAAGAGGACTGTGAGACTCCCTCTGTACTTACAGAAACAGGAGGAGGAAGAGGACTGTGAGACTTCCTCTGTACTTACAGAGAGAAACAGGAGGAGGAAGAGGACTGTGAGACTTCCTCTGTACTTACAGCAACAGGAGGAGGAAGAGGACTGTGAGACTTTCTCTGTACTTACAGAAACAGGAGGAGGAAGAGGACTGTGAGACTTCCTCTGTACTTACAGCAACAGGAGGAGGAAGAGGACTGTGAGACTTCCTCTGTACTTACAGAGAGAAACAGGAGGAGGAAGAGGACTGTGAGACTTCCTCTGTACTTACAGCAACAGGAGGAGGAAGAGGACTGTGAGACTTCCTCTGTACTTACAGAAACAGGAGGAGGAAGAGGACTGTGAGACTTCCTCTGTACTTACAGCAACAGGAGGAGGAAGAGGACTGTGAGACTTCCTCTGTACTTACAGAGAGAAACAGGATGAGGAAGAGGACTGTGAGACTTCCTCTGTACTTACAGAGAGAAACAGGAGGAGGAAGAGGACTGTGAGACTTCCTCTGTACTTACAGAGAAAAACAGGAGGAAGAGGACTGTGAGACTTCCTCTGTACTTACAGAGAGAAACAGGAGGAGGAGGAGGACTGTAAGACTTCCTCTGTACTTACAGAAACAGGAGGAGGAAGAGGACTGTGAGACTTCCTCTGTACTTACAGAGAGAAACAGGAGGAAGAGGACTGTGAGACTTCCTCTGTACTTACAGAGAGAAACAGGAGGAGGAGGACTGTGAGACTTCCTCTGTACTTACAGAGAGAAACAGGAGGAAGAGGACTGTGAGACTTCCTCTGTACTTACAGCAACAGGAGGAGGAAGAGGACTGTGAGACTTCCTCTGTACTTACAGAGAGAAACAGGAGGAGGAGGAGGACTGTGAGACTTCCTCTGTACTTACAGAAACAGGAGGAGGAAGAGGACTGTGAGACTCCCTCTGTACTTACAGCAAGAGGAGGACGAAGAGGACTGTGATACTTCCTCTGTACTTACAGAGAGAAAGAGGAGGCGGAGGACTGTGAGACTTCCTCTGTACTTACAGAGAGAAACAGGAGGAGGAAGAGGACTGTGAGACTTCCTCTGTACTTACAGAGAGAAACAGGAGGAGGAAGAGGACTGTGAGACTTCCTCTGTACTTACAGCAACAGGAGGAGGAAGAGGACTGTGAGACTTCCTCTGTACTTACAGAAACAGGAGGAGGAAGAGGACTGTGAGACTTCCTCTGTACTTACAGCAACAGGAGGAGGAAGAGGACTGTGAGACTTCCTCTGTACTTACAGAGAGAAACAGGAGGAGGAGGACTGTGAGACTTCCTCTGTACTTACAGAGAGAAACAGGATGAGGAAGAGGACTGTGATACTTCCTCTGTACTTACAGAGAGAAACAGGAGGAGGAGGACTGTGAGACTTCCTCTGTACTTACAGAGAGAAACAGGAGGAGGAAGAGGACTGTGAGACTTCCTCTGCACTTACAGAGAGAAACAGGAGGAGGAAGAGGACTGTGAGACTTCCTCTGTACTTACAGAGAGAAACAGGAGGAGGAAGAGGACTGTGAGACTTCCTCTGTACTTACAGAGAAAAACAGGAGGAAGAGGACTGTGAGACTTCCTCTGTACTTACAGAGAGAAACAGGAGGAGGAGGAGGACTGTGAGACTTCCTCTGTACTTCCAGAGAGAAACAGGAGGAGGAAGAGGAATTTGAGACTTCCTCTGTACTTCCAGAGAGAAACAGGAGGAGGAAGAGGAATTTGAGACTTCCTCTGTACTTCCAGAGAGAAACAGGAGGAGGAAGAGGACTGTGAGAATCCTGTGCTTCACAGTGTTGCTCACCTCATCCAGTCGGAGTGAGTGTCTCTCCCAGCATCGATGTAGTCGTCCCAGTGTCTGCTCTTGTAGATCTGAGGAAAACAACAATTCATATTTACAGTTTTGATCAGGTTGGAAAATATGTAAGCACAGCCCAATGACACACACACTCCTCTCACCACCCAGGAGTATCCACTCTCCATGGCCTGGTCCTTGTCTGTCATCTCTCCTTCATAAGGTCCATAGTGGGCTCCTGCAGGCACAGTGTTTCCTTGGTTGAACACCCCCAGTCCTGTTTCAGGGATGCCTGATGCCCTGACCTCCAGGCCGGACGGCAGGGTGAGTCTGGCCCTGTCAGGGTCTCCTAGGGGGGCAGGGATGTCAGGGACGAAGAAGGCAGGACCATGAAGCTCACACTCCTCCATGAAGAAAGACTTCCAGTCCTCACAGTCTGGGAGAGAGAAAGAGAAACAGAACATGTTAAACATCAGTTATCATGATGATGAAGACATGGATTCAAAATGTAAAAAAACATAATGGTTGAGAAAGATAATATGACTCACAGAGGTAGTGGTCATCTTTGGGGACCTCCTCCTCTGTGTAAGTTATTCTTGGTCTGTCTCTCAGGTTTTTACCGCGCTTGTATGTGTTCAGTGTTTTCTGCCTTTCCAGCCACTCTCTCTTAGACAGGCCTGGTGCAGACAATGCACACACACGCTTAATTTTTTTAGGATAGGAGGCAGCATTCAGAATTTTGGATGAAAAGCGTACCCAAAGTAAACTGCCTTCTACTCAGGTATAGCTAGGAGGCCCAGCTAGGATATGCATATAATTGGTAGATTTGGATAGAAAACACTCTGAAGTTTCTAAAACTGTTAAAATTATGTCTGTGAGTATAACAGAACATTTGGCAGGCGAAACCCCGAGGACAAACTATCCAGGAATTTTATTTTTTGAGGTGACAGTGTTTGCAATGGTTTTTCTATGTGGATCTAGATTTCTAAGGCACTTGCTTGCAGTTCCTATCATTTCCACTGGATGTCAACAGTCTTTAGAAATGTGTTGATGTTTTTCTTTTGAGTAATGAAGAAGTATGGCTGTTCAGAATGAGGGTCGAGTCTAGTGCTGTTGTGGTTGGGGCCCAAAGTTGTATTAGGAAAGTTGTTGGAAATGTTTGGATCAAGATTACAGGTAATTTATTAGATATTTTGTACTCATGTTGCACGAGTTGGAACCGGTGTTTTTCTGAATCAAATGCGCCAAATAAATGGTAATATTGGAGATATAACGATGGAATTTATCGAACAAAAGGACAATGTATGATGTTTATGGGACATATTGGAGTGCCAACAGAAGAAGATCTTCAAAGGTAAGGCATGAATTATATCGTTATTTCTGAGTTTTGTGTCGCGCCTGGAGGGTTGAATTATGATTGTCATGTGTTTGTGTGATGGGGTGCTGTCCTCAGATAATAGCATGGTTTGCTTTCGCTATAAAGCCTTTTTGAAATCTGACACGGTGGCTAGATTAAGTCAATGTGCCCCATCTTTTCTCTCAGACCAAATCAAATCTTAATTTCAAACTTTTAACAGTCTATTCATGTCTGTCCCTGTTACCCGAGGTTGATGGTTTGGGGTGCAACAAGCGAGTCCCTCTCTGAGTGAGAGCAGGTGTGTCTGCCCCTTCTCCCTGAGTGGAACGCCCTGCCTCCCCTCCACTGGTGCTGGAGGTTGCTTCACTCTGACCCTCCTGGAAAGAGGAGAGTTCAAACTGACCACTGGGTCTGTGTGTCATCATCACTTGACCTTTGTTTTGTAGCATCAACACACACCTTGTCTCCTAGCCCCCCCTGTTCTCCACTGTGTGTGTCTGCTGTGCTGCCGTCTCTGAGGAAGAACACTTCTCCAGTCAGCTTCTCCAGGAATGGCAGGGGTGGTTCTGTCCCCATATTACTGGGTCTTGCCTCCTCACCGCTAAGGTGCTGAGCGTTATGACAAATATCACAATGATGACTAGACAGAGCCGTCAACCCTCTTCATCTACAGAGTGGCAATTTCCTACAGAGCCTGATACACAGTGCCTTCAGTAAGTATTCACACCCCTTGACTTTTTCCACATTTGAATTCTTTGCCGGATGCCCCAAACATTCGGAAAGGGGATTCATCAGAGAAAATGACTTTACCCCAGTCCTCAGCAGTCCAATCCATGTACCTTTTGCAGAATATCAGTCTGTCCCTGATGTTTTTCCTGGAGAGAAGTTGCTTCTTTGTTGCCCTTCTTGACACCAGGCCATCCTCAAAAAGTTTTCGCCTCACTGTGCGTGCAGATGCACTCACACCTGCCTGATGCCATTCCTGAGCAAGCTCTGTACTGGTGGTGCCCTGATCCCGCAGCTGAATCCATTTTAGGAGACGCTCCTGGAGCTTCCTGGACTTTCTTGGGCACCCTGTAGCCTTCTTCACAACAATTGAAACGCTCTCCTTAAAGTTCTTGATGATCCGATAAATGGTTGATTTAGGTGCAATCTTACTGGCAGCAATATCCTTTCCAGTGAAGCCATTTTTGTGCAAAGCAATGATGACGGCACATGTTTCCTTACAGGTAACCATGGTAGACAGAGGAAGAACAATGATTCCAAGCACCACCCGCCTTTTGAGGCTTCCAGTCTGTTATTCGAACTCAATCAGTTTGACAGAGTGATCTCCAGCCTTGTCCTCATCAACACTCACACCTGTGTTAACAAGAGAATCCTTGACATGTCAGCTGGTCCTTTTGTGGCAGGGCTGAAATGCAGTGGAAATGTTTTGGGGGGATTCAGTTCATTTGCACGGCAAAGAAGGACTTTGCTATTAATTACAAATCATCTGCTCACTCATCATAACATTCTGGAGTATATGCAAATTGCCATTACACAAACTGAGGCAGCATACTTTGTGAAAATTTATATTTGTGTCATTCTCAACTTTTGGTCACGACTGTAGAGCGCACGCCCAGTGCTCTGACATTCATGGGAATGGAGAGGGGTTGAGTGGGGATGCCCAGCTCAGATGCCAGGGCAACGTCCATAATAATCATATCGGCCCCCCCGAGTCGATGAGTATCTGGAGAGACTTGGACTGGTCGCCCCACAGCAGGGTGACATGGAGAGGGGGGCGAGTAGGGGAAGAAGCAACATTATCCTTAAGACCCACCAGAGTACTCATTCCTAACCATGAGCTACGTCTCTTGAAGGGACAGGTAGACAATGACCGGCAGTATCGCGATAGACAACTCTGGGTATTAAGTCTGCATATGCATTCGGCTGGAGACAGCCTAGCCCGGCCGAGCTGCATCGGCTCGGGAAGGGACAACTTGGCAGTCTTCAGAGGCTCTTGGAGGAACTCGGGTAAGCTCTGATCCTATCGGGGACTCCCGGAGTTCATCAGATGCAAGGTGGGATCCTTGAGTGAGCAATTGGGACGGCAATCGGACCACTTCTCCCTCTTACGTTCCCGTACCCGACCATCGACCCGGATGGTTAAGGCGATGAGTGAGTCGAGATCCATTGGTAGTTCCCGGGCTGCAAACTCATCTTTTACTTTCGCCGATAATCCGTGCAGGAATGTGTCAAACACATGCATAGTCTGCCACACTGAGGGAATCCTGCCGAAGCTGGAGTAACTTCCAGGCAGCCTCTCTGCTGGGCACTGGAGCCTCAAACTTTCCTCACCTCCGCCACGAATACCTCCAGACTGAGACAGATGGCGGATTGTTGCTCCCACACCACCGTGGCCCAGGGGAGTGCCCTCCCGGACATCAGCGTAATAATGTACGCTATCTTCGAGTGGACCGAGGGGAACGAATTAGGCTGCAGCTCGAAAACGAGGTAGCACTGGGAGAGAAAGGCCCAGCAGGTTCTAGAATCTCCATCGTAGCGCTCCGGGGTAAGTAAGCGGGATTCCCCGGAAATGGTACAGTTACCAGCCAGGTTACCGAGGGGCTGGGAGTTTACCGTCGTGGTAGGCAACCCACGGAATTGCTCCCGCAAAGCGTACAATGCTAGGTTGTGACTTTTGGCCACGTCCTGGAACCCTTCCATCAGACCACAAAGCAACTCCTCGTGTGTACCAATGAGGGCTCCTTGGGAGGAGATGGCGTCTGCTAGGTCAGTCATGGCCAGTTTGTACTATCAGGTTTCAGGTAGACCAAAGTGCAGACCGTGTTGAAGTAACAATGTTTATTGCAACAGGGGCAGGCAAATGACAGGTCAAGGCAGGCAGGGGTTAATAATCCATAGTAGTGGGGCCAAGGTACAGGACGGCAGACAGGCCCAGGGTCAGGTCAGGCAGAGGTCGGTATTCCAGAGTAGGGGCAAAGGCACAGGATGGCAGGCAGGCTCACAGTCAGGACAGGCAAGGGTCAAAACCAGGAGGACGAGAAAAAGCGAGACTGGGGGAAAGCAGGAGCTGAGACAAAACACTGGTTGACTGGAACAAACAAGATGAACTGGCACACAGACAGAACACACAGGTATAAATACCCAGGGGATAAGTGGGGAAGAAGGGCAACAGCTGGAGGGGGTGGAGACACCCCACAAGGACAGGTGAAACAGATCAGGGCGTCACAAAATCTAAACTGGATTTGCTTAACAAAACACAAAACATTGAATGTTCCAGAGTGGCCTAGTTAGTTTTGACTTAAAAATCGTCTTGAAAAATCTATATCAAGACTTGGAAATGGCTGTCTAGCAATGATCAACAACCAACTTAACAAAATGTAAGAATGTGCAAATATAGTACAATCCAGGTATGCAAAGCTCTTAGAAAGACTCACAGCTGTGAATACTTATGTAAATGGTATATTTCGGTAGATGTATATATATATTTAATCAATTTTGAATTAAGGCTATAACACAACAAAATGTGGAATAAGTCAAGGAGAATGAATACTTTCTGAAGGCATCATCATTTAATTCATTGTTTCACACTTCATAGCGCCTTGAGAGCACAAGTATCTGCTAGTGTAGTGCTTAAGAGAAACAAAAACTCACCAGATATAATAGTATGCACCTGTGCAGGTATTTTAAAAAACAGTTACATGTGCAGGTTTTTTTTTTTACAAAACACTTACCTGTACTGTAGGTACAGGGGAGGGGGAGAGCCGGAGGGGTGTGTGTGTTGAGAGCACTGGTTGAGAGTCACAACTTTTTACCAGTTGTAGGCAGGCTACTTAGAATTGTCAAATGCATTCTAATGTTGACTTTTCTTATGGAAAACCGTATCAAGAGAAGCAAAGGGTTTCAGGATTTCTCAGTTCTTGGGTCTCGAGCGCTACACGAGTGGAAATTTGAAATGGAAATGATGGAACTCCCTCGCGTCCTTCTGTTATGGGAAAAAGTCCACAATGAGATTGACATTATATGTGGAGAACGATATATTTGCATCTGTTGGTCATCAAGTAGCCCATTACTTTTGATGCCATGTAGGCTACTATATCCTTCATAAAATACATATGTTGAAATGACTATATTACTGGAATCATACCAAATATATTTGTGCCACTTGTGTAGCCTACCTGGAGCTGGCAAATGGAATAAATAGTATATCACTTCAGTTTGTTGTTGTAGCCTTGTGTTATTATGCTATTATTAATGCCCATGTTTAGGTAATGAAATTAGATGTTATCAATTGTGACCATGGTTACAGCTCTATCGCAAATGTATCATTCTCCACATTTGATATCAGTTTCATTGTGTTTCATTTCATTCAAACTCTCCTGTTGGATTTATCTAGTTGTGCATATGCAGAAATTTGAATGATTTACAATTATAAACTGGGTGGTTCAAGCCCTGAATGCTGATTGGCTGACACCCGTGGTATATCAGACCACACACCACAGGTATGACAAAACATGTATTTTTACTGCTCTAATTACGTCAGTAACCAGTTGATAATAGCAATAAGGCACCTCAGGGGTTTGTGGTATATGGCCAATATCCAGGCACTCTGCGCTGCGTTGCGCTAAGAACAACCCTTAGCCATGGCGTTATTGCTTAATTATAAACTGGGTGGTTTGAGCCTTAAATGCTGATTTGTGAAAGCGGTGGTATATTAGACCGTGTACCACGGGTATGACAAAACTATTATTTTTACTGTTCAAATTACGTTGGTAACCAGTTTATAATAGCATTATTATTGTACACAGACAGCTGCTGGAGCCAGCTCCCAGGGCACTGGTTGAGAGAATGCCAAGAGTGTGCAAAGTTGTCATCAAGGCAAAGAGTGGCTACTTTGAAAAATCTCAAATATAAAATAGATTTAGATTTGTTTAACACTTTTTTGGTTACTACATGATCCCATATGTGTTATCTCATAGTTTTGATGTCTCCACTATTATGTAGAAAATAGTTTAAAAAAAAAAGAAAAACACTGGAATGGTATATATATTTTTTTTACTAGTACTGTATACGTATAGGTCTGTAGCAGTTTGGGTTAAGATTGTCCCCCCCTTTGAAGAAGGGGATGACCGCAACTGCTTTCCAATCTTTGGGAATCTCAGACGACACGAAAGAGAGGTTGAACAGGCTAGTAATAGGGGTGGCAACAATTTCGGCAGATCATTTTAGAAAGGAAGGGTCCAGATTGTCTAGCCCGGCTGATTTGTAGGGGTCCAGATTTTGCTGCTCTTTCAGAACATCAGCTGACTCGATTTGGGAGAAGGAGAAATGGGGAAGGCTTGGGCGAGATGCTGTGGGGGGTGCAGTGCTGTTGACCGGGGTAGGGATAGCCAGGTGGAGAGCATGGCCAGCCATAGAAAAATGCTTATTGAAATTCTCAATTGTAGTGGATTTATCAGTGGTGACAAGGTTTCCTTTCTTCAGTGCAGTGGGCAGCTGGGAGGAGGTGTTCTTATTCTCCATGGACTTTACAGTGTCCCAGAACTTTTTTGAGTTAGTGTTGCAGGAAGCAAATTTCTGCTTGAAAAAGCTAGCCTTGGCTTTTCTAACTGCCTGTGTATAATGGTTTCTAGCTTCCCTGAACAGCTGCATATCACGGGGGCTGTTCGATGCTAATGCAGAACGCCATAGGATGTTTTTGTGTTGGTTAAGGGCAATCAGGTCTGGGGAGAACCAAGGCCTATATCTGTTCCTGGTTCTAAATTTATTGAATGGGGAATGCTTATTTAAGATGGTTAGGAAGGCATTTAAAAAAATAACCAGGCATCCTCTACTGACGGGATGGGATCAATATCCTTCCAGGATACCCCGGCCAGGTCGATTAGAAAGGCCTGCTCGCTGAAGTGTTTCAGGGAGCGTTTGACAGTGATGAGTGGAGGTCGCTTGACCGCTGACACATTACGGATGCAGGCAATGAGGCAGTGATCGCTGAGATCTTGGTTGAAGACAACAGAGGTGTATTTAGAGGACAAGTTGGTTAGGATGATATCTATGAGGGTGCCCGTTTTTACGGCTTTGGGAAGGTACCTGGTAGGTTCATTGATCATTTGTGTGAGATTGAGGGCATCAAGCTTAGATTGTAGGATGGCTGGAGTGTTAAGCATGTTCCAGTTTAGGTCGCCTAGCAGCACGAGCTCTGAAGATAGATGGGGGGCAATCAGTTCACATATGGTGTCCAGAGCACAGCTGCGGGCAGAGGGTGGTATATCATGTGGCAACGGTCTATAGCAGGTGGCAACGGTGAGAGACTTGTTTTTAGAGAGGTGGATTTTTAAAAGTAGAAGTTCAAATTGTTTGGGTACAGACTTGGATAGTAGAACAGAACTCTGCAGGCTATCTTTGCAGTAGATTGCAACACCGCCCCCTTTGGCAGTTCTATCTGGTCTGAAAATGTTGTAGTTTGGGATGAAAATTTCAGAATTTTTGGTGGTCTTCCTAAGCCAGGATTCAGACACAGCTAGAACATCCGGGTTGGCAGAGTGTGCTAAAGCAGTGAATAAAACAAACTTAGGGAAGAGGCTTCTAATGTTAACATGCATGAAACCAAGGCTGTTACGGTTACAGAAGTCATCAAAAGAGATGACTGCCTGGGGAATAGGAGTGGAGCTAGGCACTGCAGGGCCTGGATTCACCTCTACATCGCGAGAGGAACAGAGGAGGAGTAGGATAAGGGTACGGCTAAAAACAATGAGAATTGGTCGTCTAGAACGTCTGGAACAGAGAGTAAAAGGAGGTTTCTGGGGGCGATAAAATAGCTTCAAGGTATAATGTACAGACAAAGGTATGGTAGGATGTGAATACAGTGGAGGTAAACCTAGGCATAGAGTGATGATGAGAGAGATATTGTCTCTAGAAACATAGTTGAAAACAGTAGTTTAATAGTTTTTATTTTTTTTACATGTGATATGTTTTATGACTGCTGCAAAATGAATTGCCTCTCTGAGGACATTAAAGTTTTCTGAATATTGCACTTTAGGGATTTGTGGTATAAGGCCAATATGCCATGGATAAGGGATATGTCCTAGGAACAGCAATTAGCTGTTGCATATTGGCCATACACCATACCTCCTCAGGCCTTATTGCTTAATCATAGCAGTCAAAACAAGCTAAATTGACATCCATTGTTGGAAAATGATCTGGCGAGTTTAATAAGGGCAAATTATATTTTCTCTTGCGACCTATTCTTAACATCACAAAAATTATTATTTTGATGGAAAACATAATTGGTTTCTTAGCCTACGTTGTTAATATTACATTGATATTTCTTCTTAATTCACTTGGTAACATTATGGAAAAAGGGTTTATTGGATACATGTGGCAACTCCTCTCCTGCTGCGAAAAAAAAACTACATGTTAAGCCTGATTTTCAGCCCTTGTGGGTGGATTTGAGTGGTTATTGGGCAAGAAATTTCTGCTTAACCTGGCAACCCTGACTATGTGTCACATTCGTCGTAATGATGAGACCAAGGCGCAGCGTGATAAGAATACATTCTTCTTGTAATGAAGAATAAACACTGAACAAACGATACAAAACAAAACGACCGTGAAGCTATGAGACACGAGTACTGACAGGCAACTACACAGACAATAACTCATGAAATACCCAAGGAATATAGCTACCTAAATATGGTCCCCAATCAGAGACAATGATAAACAGCTGCCTCTGATTGAATACCAATCTAGGCAACCATAGACATAAAAACACCTAGACTGGAAAAACCCCATAAAAATACAAAAACCCTAGACAGGTCAATAAACACATATCACCCTCGTCACATCCTGACCTAACCAAAGTAATAAAGAAAACAAAGATAACTAGGGTCAGGGCGTGACAGTAACCCCCCCCCCAAAGGTGCGGACTCCCGGCCGCAAACCTAAACATATATGGGAGGGTCTGGGTGGGCATCTAACTTTGGTGGCGGCTCTGGACGCCGCCCCCCTTTACATTGAGCCCTCCGCCCTTGTAGCATTGACCAATGGATCCTCGCCGGAGGCTCATTACTGCGGATCATCGCTGGTGATCCCAAACTGGGGACCGTCGTTGGAGGTTCCGGACTGTGGCCCGTCGCCGGAGGTTTCGGACTGTGAACTGTCGCCGGAGGTTCCGGACTGTGAACTGTCACCGGAGGTTCCGGACTGTGAACTGTCGCCGGAGGTTCCGGACTGGGTACTGTCGCCGGACGCTCTGGACTGGGTACTGTAACCGGACGCTCTGGACTGGGCACTGTCGCCGGACGCTCTGGACTGCTGAGGCGCACTGTAGGCCTAGTGCGTGGTGCCAGCACTGGTGGTACCGGGCTGGTGACATGCACCTCAGGGCGAGTGCGGGGAAGAGGAACATGGCGTACTGGACCCTGGAGGCGCACTGGAGGCCTGGTGCCGTAACATGTGGTACTGGGCTGGGGACACGCACCTCAGGGCGAGTGCAGGGAGGAGGAACAGGGCGTACTGGGCTCTGAAGGCGCACAGGAAGCCTGGTACGTGGTGTTGTGACTGGTGGTACTGGGCTGGTGACACGCACCTCAGGGCGAGTGCAGGGAGGATGAACAGGGCGTAGTGGGCTCTGAAGGCGCACAGGAAGCCTGGTGCGTGGTGTTGGCACTGGTGGTACTGGGCTGGTGACACGCACCTCAGGGCGAGTGCAGGGAGGATGAACAGGGCGTACTGGGCTCTGAAGGTGCACAGGAAGCCTGGTGCGTGGTGTTGGCACTGGTGGTACTGGGCTGGTGACACGCACCTCAAGGCGGGTGCGGGGAGGAGGAACAGGATACACTGGACTGTGGAGACGCATTGGAGATCCAGAACATAGAGATGGCTCAATACGTCCTGGCTGGATGCCCATTCTAGCCCGGCAAATGCAAGGAACTGGAATAGAGCGCACCGGGCTAGAATAGCGCACTGGAGCGCACTGGAGACACCTTGCACATCTCTGCATAACACGGTGCCTGACCAGTTACCACGCTCCCCACGAGGAGTTGGCTCAGGTCTCCTACCTGACTCAGCCAATCTCCTCATGTGCCCCCCCAAACATAATCTTGGGGCTGCCTCTTGGGCTTCCGTGCTAGCAGTGTACCCTCATATCGTTGTCGTTCCTCCTGTGCTTTCTCCACTTGCTTCCATGGCAGGGTCTTGTCCCCTGCCATTACCTCCTCCCAGGTCCAGGATGTCCTCCACTCCTCTTTCTCCCGGGTCCATGATGTCCACTCCTTTGGCACGCTGCTTGGTCCTTTAATGAAGAATAAACACTGAACAAACTATACAAAACGACCATGACGCTATGAGACACGAGTACTGACAGGCAACTACACATAGACAATAACCCACGAAATACCCAAGGAATATAGCTACCTAAATATGGTCCCCAATCAGAGACAACAATAAACAGCTGCCTCTGAGAACCAATCTAGGCAACAATAGACATAAAAACACCTAAACTGGGAAAATCCCATAAACATACAAAAACCCTAGACAGGCAGAGTGACACTATGCTTAATTTGCTCCCACTATAAGCGACACAGATGAACTATGGTGGGTTAAGTTCTAAATATCTTTGCTAAGATGTAATTTTGTCACTGTTCAGCTATATCTGGGACACTTACCTATAGTAAGCATAGCCAGGTGGTTCCTCTTCAAGTTGCTGTACCGAACTTTCTCACATTTCACTAGATGGGTCCATTCAATCTTTGAGAAATAGGTCTTCAAATCATGGAAATCATCCTATTGGGAGTGTGCAGGTGTAGCTATAATGTTGGCTCAGTTACAAATGACACAATCAGAAATCACCTGAACATATCAGATACAGTAGCTACCTAGCTAGATGGCTAAATTTTACCTCTCCATTTTAAAGTGGACCCATCTAGAGGTTGACATGGGAGTGAAAATTCATTCCTGTCCCGTCTTGTCCTGTAACTTGTTTTCCTGAACCTGCAACAGTTCTATATCCCTGGAACATTCCTGTCCCATCTTGTCCTGTAACTTGTTTTCCTGTGCTGTCCTGAACCTGCAACAGTTCTATATCCCTGGAACATTACTGTCCCGTCTTGTCCTGTATCTTGTTTTCCTGAACCTGCAACAGTTCTATATCCCTGGAACATTCCTGTCCCATATTGTCCTGTAACTTGTTTTCCTGTGCTGTCCTGAACCTGCAACAGTTCTATATCCCTGGAACATTCCTGTCCCGTCTTGTCCTGTAACTTGTTTTCCTGAACCTGCAACAGTTCTATATCCCTGGAACATTCCTGTCTCGTCTTGTCCTGTAACTTGTTTTCCTGTCCTGAACCTGCAACAGTTCTATATCCCTGGAACATTCCTGTCCCGTCTTGTCCTGTAACTTGTTTTCCTGTCCTGAACCTGCAACAGTTCTATATCCCTGGAACATTCCTGTCTCGTCTTGTCCTGTAACTTGTTTTCCTGTGCTGTCCTGAACCTGCAACAGTTCTATATCCCTGGAACATTACTGTCCCGTCTTGTCCTGTAACTTGTTTTCCTGTGCTGAACCTGCAACAGTTCTATATCCCTGGAACATTACTGTCCCGTCTTGTCCTGTAACTTGTTTTCCTGTCCTGAACCTGCAACAGTTCTATATCCCTGGAACATTACTGTCCCGTCTTGTCCTGTAACTTGTTTTCCTGTCCTGAACCTGCAACAGTTCTATATCCCTGGAACATTCCTGTCCTGTCTTGTCCTGTAACTTGTTTTCCTGTGCTGTCCTGAACCTGCAACAGTTCTATATCCCTGGAACATTACTGTCCCGTCTTGTCCTGTAACTTGTTTTCCTGTCCTGAACCTGCAACAGTTCTATATCCCTGGAACATTCCTGTCCCGTCTTGTCCTGTAACTTGTTTTCCTGTCCTGAACCTGCAACAGTTCTATATCCCTGGAACATTACTGTCCCGTCTTGTCCTGTAACTTGTTTTCCTGTGCTGTCCTGAACCTGCAACAGTTCTATATCCCTGGAACATTACTGTCCCGTCTTGTCCTGTAACTTGTTTTCCTGTGCTGTCCTGAACCTGCAACAGTTCTATATCCCTGGAACATGCCTGTCCCGTCTTGTCCTGTAACTTGTTTTCCTGTGCTGTCCTGAACCTGCAACAGTTCTATATCCCTGGAACATTACTGTCCCGTCTTGTCCTGTAACTTGTTTTCCTGTCCTGAACCTGCAACAGTTCTATATCCCTGGAACATTCCTGTCTCGTCTTGTCCTGTAACTTGTTTTCCTGTGCTGTCCTGAACCTGCAACAGTTCTATATCCCTGGAACATTCCTGTCCCTTCCCGATAAAGATCATTCCCATCCCGTGTTCATTTTTGAACGTAGAAATATGTAGGCTATTGTGTTTGTTTAGGAACTATTGAGAATAATTTCAGTAATGCAGTATGCGACTGTGATATGTGGTTGTCTTACCTATTTTAGCTAAATGCACTGACTGTAGGCCTATGTTGTATTCTATAAATGACCGAAATGTAGATGGACTAAGGCTGTAGGATGAGGACAGAAACCCCCAGCAGGATGGTCTGCTCAGCACAGGCATAGAACTGTAGTCTGCAGATGAGCAGTGTATACATATTAACATTTACAACACATTTACAACATGAACATAACAAATAAATAACCTGAGCAGCAGTACTGCATAAGTCAATCCACTTTTATTTCACTCTTCACCACAGATGGCACGGTTTGGTTAAATACTCAAACTATTGAGCTTGACAGTAAGGTTGTTAGTAGAGCAGCTTCAGTATGTCGCTTCAGGCTGCTTGTCCCTCTCTGCTCTCTGCTTGATAGCCTATTTCATTAAACCTCAGCATTTTTTACAAGCCATGTACTTCGTTCCTTTGTTGCCAAAGACAACTGAACTCCATCAAATTTAGCTAAAACATATTTTCTTGGGCTTAATATTAATGTTAGTGATGGGTCCTTGGCTGCAACTGATGTAGGTTGGCAATTTACAACTGGAGCGAACGGGGAGCGAACTGGGTGAGGAGAAATTACTATTTATTTTGTTATCGATTTCTATTAAGTAAACTATATTTGGAATCGCCTACACTGTTGGTTATCTTTTATGAAATGCTCCACACATTACATATTTCCGCCCAAAAAACTAAATTTATAACTATTAACGTTATTGCACTGCCCTTTCCTGAAGACTACTTGATCCTGTCCGGAACTTGAATAGAATTTGAATCCCATTCCTGACAGAAACCCAAGAGCCGTGGGAGTCCTGTTCCCTTGTCAACCTCTAGTCCCATCATCAGTATCTTTGTCTATGCTACTTTAGCTACCGTTAGCTGATAAACTAGCTAGGCATTTTTCAACTCACCTCTTCCGAATAACTAATTTTAGCTGTCTTCCCTGTAAGTCGCTCTGGATAAGAGCGTCTGCTAAATGACTTAAATGTAAATGTAAATGTAAGTTCTTTGCCCTTAAGAACTTGTAGCTACTAACTTCGGATTATAGGGAAATAGTTAATATCATGATCAACTGTTAATTTGCCAACAGGTAGCTAATTTCACTATTTTGGTTAATTAACTAGCTAACGTTAGCGTTAGTCTTTTAGCTAGCTAGCTCCCACTAGCTAGGTACATATTGTTAGGGTTGCGTCAATCGAATCTGGTATTAGGATAAATATGACACTGAGTCACCGAATTGAATACTATGTATTTTTTATTAGCTAAGCAATAAGTGGTAAATGCAATTTTCGTATATACGGGCTCTCTGTCCCACCTTGCAGGGCAAACAGAGAACTGACTTGTTCCTGACAAAGATATTATAATATACTCTTGGCAGAAGTAGTTCCTGCTTCCGAGCCGGCCTGTCAGAGTAGAGACTGGGTGTGGTTTAGACTCACCCAGTGGGTGAGTCGTTGTAGTTGTGTAGAATATACAGTTATCAGGCACCTGGCTCCTCTTATCTAACAAAAGACCATTTGTTCTCACAACACTACGTTCTGAATGTGCCTCCCCCAACTCATTGCACAGTTCCTGTCTTCATGTTATTCTGTATTTTTCCATCATGAGAAAGGCCCATGGCCCTGAAACTATTAACAATGTCTCAAGTCAGCTATGTTGCATAACACATATACCCACACAAGACAACAGCAAATAATATTCCATCACATATGATATGGTAACGGGCTATAGTGTATAACACAGAACCTCACAATACATAGTAGCTAACACTGTAGCTAGCTAGCTACGTTACAGTATGTTACTGTACTGTAATTTCTGTACTGTAATTTAGCACTAAAACGTGTTGATGGTACTAGCTACTGTACATTACCGAGCTAACAAGTTATTCTCAATATAGCTAATAACATAGCAATGTTTTACTAGTTATAGCCTGGTATTCTAGCTAGCTAACTAAATTACCTACCTTTTGAACCAGTTGTTTGGGAAAAACTACCCAATGTAATCCGGCCGTCCACAGCTCAGTCACTCTAAACTAGTCCTACTCTCCCTATTGTTCTTCTTGTGTTCCTATTTCCTTTTTGGGGGGGAAATATTTGTCTTTTTAATTCTGCATGGTTGGAAATGGGCTCGTAAGGAAGCATTTCACTTTAATGTCTTCACCTGTTGTATTCGGCGCATGTGACCAATACAATTTGATTTGATCCCTCCTGGAGAGCAAGCAGGATTTTCTCCCAGACCTATTTTAAAGAGAGAGTTCACCCACATTACAAAATACAAAATGTTTGTGTCCTTACCTTGAAAGCAGTCTATGGACAAGGAGACTGGTGGTCACCCACTACCATCAACCATGAATATTTCCTGTGCAGAGCCCTGGTGTAATGGTAACACTTTCTCTGCATGTTCTGCATACAACTTTCCACCTGAGAACAGACATCAATCCCTGCTTCCAACCTTCCCACTGTTTCTAGCCTTTGCCTATCTCATTTCATTACTGTCTGAATAAAGTGTCAAACCACCTAAGAAATTAGCATACTTAAAATGCCCCCCCCCCCAAAAAAATCACAAAGTAACAAAGTTGTCAAATTTTGAGTGTTAATGTAATGTTCAAAGCATCCTGAACACCTAACGTGTGGTTTTTATTCGTTTTATTTTCCACCCTGGTGATAGGCCTAAGCCATGTCAAAAAAAAGTAGAATTGCAGGAAATGACTTTAAAAGATTTTCTCCCATCTAAGGGTTGTTCCAGGGGAAATTCACATAGCAAATCTCACTTCAAGCTTCTTTCAAAATAAAATCTGCCCTGTTGTTAGTTATACCCACAATGATCTAAAATAGATTTGTTTTTGTTCATTTCATTTAAATCTGAAATTAAATCTGAAATGAATGACCAGGCATATCCATTGCTTTTACGCTATAGGCTACTGGTCAGATTTTTTCTCTGCACCAAGACACAGAGGGGGGGGGGGGGAGAGGGTGGTGGACAGAGAGGGAGAGATGGAAAGATGGAGAGGGGAAGAAAGAGGGTGGTAGAGAGAGACAGGGAGAGAGAGAGAGAGAGAGAAAGCTTCCAACACTCTACTCAGCAAACTGGATGCAGTTTATCACAGTGCCATCCGTTTTGTCACTAAAGCACCTTATACCACCCACCACTGCGACCTGTATGCTCTAGTCGGCTGGCCCTCGCTACATATTCGTCGCCAGACCCACTGGCTCCAGGTCATCTACAAGTAAATGCTAGGTAAAGCTCCGTCTTATCTCAGTTCACTGGTCACGGTGGCAACACCCACCCGTAGCACGCGCTCCAGCAGGTGTATCTCACTGATCATCCCTAAAGCCAACACCTCATTTGGCCGCCTTTCGTTCCAGTTCTCTGCTGCCTGTGACTGGAACGAATTGCAAAAATCGCTGAAGTTGGAGACTTTTATCTCCCTCACCAACTTCAAACATCTGCTATCTGAGCAGCTAACCGATCGCTGCAGCTGTACATAGTCTATCGGTAAATAGCCCACCCATTTTTACCTACCTCATCCCCATACTGTTTTTATTTCTACCTGTACATGACCATCTGATCATTTATCACTCCAGTGTTAATCTGCAAAATTGTAATTGTTCGCCTACCTCCTCATGCCTTTTGCACACAATGTATATAGACTCCCTTTTTTTCTACTGTGTTATTGACTTGTTAATTGTTTATTCCATGTGTAACTCTGTGTTGTCTGTTCACACTGCTATGCTTTATCTTGGCCAGGTCGCAGTTGCAAATGAGAACTTGTTCTCAACTAGCCTACCTGGTTAAATAAAGGTGGGGGGAAAAAAAGATGGAGAGGGGAAGAAAGAGGGTGGTAGAGAGAGAGGGAGAGGAGAGAAAGATGGAGAGGGGAAGAAAGGGGGTGGTAGAGAGAGACGGGGAGAGAGAGAAAGATGGAGAGGGGAAGAAAGAGGGTGGTAGAGATAGACAGGGAGAGAGAGAGAGAGAGAGAAAGATGGAGAGGGGAAGAAAGGGGGTGGTAGAGAGAGACAGGGAGAGAGAGAAAGATGGAGAGGGGAAGAAAGAGGGTGGTAGAGAGAGACAGGGAGAGAGAGAGAGAGAAAGATGGAGAGGGGAAGAAAGAGGGTGGTAGAGAGAGATAGGGAGAGAGAGAAAGATGAAGAGGGGAAGAAAGAGGGTGGTAGAGAGAGACAGGGAGAGAGAGAGAGAGAGAGAGAGAGAGAGAGAGAGAGAGAGAGAGAGAGAAAGAGAAAGAGAGAGAGAAAGATGGAGAGGGGAAGAAAGAGGGTGGTAGAGAGAGACAGGGAGAGAGAGAAAGGTGGAGAGGGGAAGAAAGAGGGTGGTAGAGAGAGACAGGGAGAGAGAGAGAGAGAAAGATGGAGAGGGAAGAAAGAGGGTGGTAGAGAGAGACAGGGAGAGAGAGAGAGAGAGAGAGAGAGAGAGAGAGAGAGAGAGAGAGAGAAAGATGGAGAGGGGAAGAAAGAGGGTGGTAGAGAGAGAGGGAGAGAGAGAAAGATGGAGAGGGGAAGAAAGGGGGTGGTAGAGAGAGACAGGGAGAGAGAGAAAGATGGAGAGGGGAAGAAAGAGGGTGGTAGAGAGAGACAGGGAGAGAGAGAAAGATGGAGAGGGGAAGAAAGAGGGTGGTAGAGAGAGACAGGGAGAGAGAGAAAGATGGAGAGGGGAAGAAAGAGGGTGGTAGAGAGACAGGGAGGGAGAGAGAGAAAGATGAAGAGGGGAAGAAAGAGGGTGGTAGAGATAGACAGGGAGAGAGAGAGAGAGAAAGATGGAGAGGGGAAGAAAGGGGGTGGTAGAGAGAGACAGGGAGAGAGAGAAATATGGAGAGGGGAAGAAAGAGGGTGGTAGAGAGAGACAGGGAGAGAGAGAGAGAGAGAGAAAGATGGAGAGGGGAAGAAAGAGGGTGGTAGAGAGAGATAGGGAGAGAGAGAAAGATGAAGAGGGGAAGAAAGAGGGTGGTAGAGAGAGACAGGGAGAGAGAGAGAGAAAGATGAAGAGGGGAAGAAAGAGGGTGGTAGAGAGAGACAGGGAGAGAGAGAGAGAAAGATGGAGAGGGGAAGAAAGGGGGTGGTAGAGAGAGACAGGGAGAGAGAGAAAGATGGAGAGGGGAAGAAAGAGGGTGGTAGAGATAGACAGGGAGAGAGAGAGAGAGAAAGATGGAGAGGGGAAGAAAGGGGGTGGTAGAGAGAGACAGGGAGAGAGAGAAATATGGAGAGGGGAAGAAAGAGGGTGGTAGAGAGAGACAGGGAGAGAGAGAGAGAGAGAGAAAGATGGAGAGGGGAAGAAAGAGGGTGGTAGAGAGAGATAGGGAGAGAGAGAAAGATGAAGAGGGGAAGAAAGAGGGTGGTAGAGAGAGACAGGGAGAGAGAGAGAGAAAGATGAAGAGGGGAAGAAAGAGGGTGGTAGAGAGAGACAGGGAGAGAGAGAGAGAAAGATGGAGAGGGGAAGAAAGAGGGTGGTAGAGAGAGACAGGGAGAGAGAGAGAGAGAGAGAGAGAGAGAGAAAGATGGAGAGGGGAAGAAAGGGGGTGGTAGAGAGAGACAGGGAGAGAGAGAAAGATGGAGAGGGGAAGAAAGAGGGTGGTAGAGATAGACAGGGAGAGAGAGAGAGAGAGAGAAAGATGGAGAGGAGAAGAAAGGGGTGGTAGAGAGAGACAGGGAGAGAGAGAAAGATGGAGAGGGGAAGAAAGAGGGTGGTAGAGAGAGACAGGGAGAGAGAGAGAGAGAAAGATGGAGAGGGGAAGAAAGAGGGTGGTAGAGAGAGATAGAGAGAGAGAAAAGATGAAGAGGGGAAGAAAGAGGGTGGTAGAGAGAGACAGGGAGAGAGAGAGAGAGAAAGATGGAGAGGGGAAGAAAGAGGGTGGTAGAGAGAGACAGGGAGAGAGAGAGAGAGAGAAAGATGGAGAGGGGAAGAAAGAGGGTGGTAGAGAGAGACAGGGAGAGAGAGAGAGAGAGAGAGAGAGAGAGAGAGAGAGAGAGAGATGGAGAGGGGAAGAAAGAGGGTGGTAGAGAGAGACAGGGAGAGAGAGAGAGAGAGAGAGAGAGAGAGAGAGAAAGATAGATGGAGAGGGGAAGAAAGAGGGTGGTAGAAAGAGACAGGGAGAGAGAGAAAGATGGAGAGGGGAAGAAAGAGGGTGGTAGAGAGAGACATGGAGAGAGAGAGAGAAAGATGGAGAGGGGAAGAAAGGGGTGGTATAGAGAGACAGGGAGAGAGAGAAAGATGGAGAGGGAAGAAAGAGGGTGGTAGAGAGAGACAGGGAGAGAGAGAGAGAAAGATGGAGAGGGGAAGAAAGAGGGTGGTAGAGATAGACAGGGAGAGAGAGAAAGATGGAGAGGGGAAGAAAGGGGGTGGTAGAGAGAGACAGGGAGAGAGAGAAAGATGGAGAGGGGAAGAAAGAGGGTGGTAGAGAGAGACAGGGAGAGAGAGAGAGAAAGATGGAGAGCGGAAGAAAGAGGGTGGTAGAGATAGACAGGGAGAGAGAGAAAGATGGAGAGGGGAAGAAAGGGGGTGGTAGAGAGAGACAGGGAGAGAGAGAAAGATGGAGAGGGGAAGAAAGAGGGTGGTAGAGAGAGACATGGAGAGAGAGAGAGAGAAAGATGGAGAGGCGAAGAAAGGGGGTGGTAGAGATAGACAGGGAGAGAGAGAAAGATGGAGAGGGGAAGAAAGAAGAGCATGGAGTAAAGACATGGAAGGTATGAAAAATTGATAAAGAGAGATGCTGCAGGGAGACGGATGTGAAAAGAGAGAGAGGAGGTCGAGAGAGAAGGGCCTGTCCAGGGTGTATCCATCAGGTGTGGCAGTAGGTTGGAAGGATGAAATTATGGATCTGGGCACGCTCTCTGAGGGGCAGAAGAGGTCTTCACTCCCACTGACACAGCACTCATACACACACATACACAAATACAGACACACACACAAATACAGACACGCACACACACAAATACAGACACACATGCACACGCATACAGAAACACACACATAGAGGCACAAACACACACAAAAGGAGGGATAGAGAGAAAGGGAGAGAGCGAAGAGAGTCATAGAGCGAGAGAAAGTGATGAGTGTTGGTGTAAGAGCAGCGAGCATGGGACAGGCCCAGTCCTGTAGGCAGAAACGCAATATCTGTCACCATGGCATTAATTATAGTCTGTGTTCATTAGAGTGGCCCCCCGGGGCCCGGGTTATTAGACGGGCCCCAATTAGGTCTGCGGTGAGCTAACGACGCCGGTATCTCAGCCTGGGACGGACACGGAGCGATGGGAGGAATACGGAAGTGTACGTGATCAAATGCCTTCATCAGCCCTTTTCTTTGGGATGGGGGGATGAAGGGAGGAAAGGGGAATAGAGAGATGGAATAAGGGGGATGGAAGGCTACTAAAGGGAAGTGTAATCTTCCAAGTAATATCCTGTATTTTTCCTCAGGATTTGGAAGATTCAAATTGTAGCTTTCCTTGCATGGGTCAGGAGGATTATGTTACTGTGATGTGAATGGGGGCCGTAATGTATTACTGTGATGTGAATGGGGGCCGTAATGTATTACTGTGATGTGAATGGGGGACGTGTAATATGGTACTGTGATGTGAATGGGGGCAGTGTAATCTGGTACTGTGGTGTGAATGGGGGCAGTGTAATCTGGTACTGTGATGTGAATGGGGGCAGTGTAATCTGGTACTGTGGTGTGAATGGGGGCAGTGTAATCTGGTACTGTGATGTGAATGGGGGACGTGTAATATGGTACTGTGATGTGAATGGGGCAGTCTGTGTAATCTGGTACTGTGATGTGAATGGGGCAGTGTAATCTGGTAATGTGATGTGAATGGGTCAGTCTGTGTAATCTGGTACTGTGATGTGAATGGGTCAGTCTGTATAATCTGGTACTGTGGTGAATCTGGCAGTGTAATCTGGTACTGTGATGTGAATGGGGGATGTGTAATCTGGTACTGTGATGTGAATGGGGCAGTGTAATCTGGCACTGTGATGTGAATGGGGCAGTGTAATCTTGTATTGTGATGTGATTGGGGCAGTGTAATCTGGTACTGTGATGTGAATGGGGCAGTATAATCTGGTACTGTGATGTGAATGGGGCAGTGTAATCTGGCATTGTGATGTGAATGGGGCAGTCAGTGTAATCTGGTACTGTGGTGTGAATGGGGGCAGTATAATCTGGTACTGTGATGTGAATGGGGGCAGTATAATCTGGTACTGTGATGTGAATGGGGGCAGTATAATCTGGTACTGTGATGTGAATGGGGGCAGTGTAATCTGGTACTGTGATGTGAATGGGGGCAGTGTAATCTGGTACTGTGATGTGAATGGGGGCAGTGTAATCTGGTACTGTGATGTGAATGGGGGCAGTGTAATATGGTACTGTGATGTGAATGGGGCAGTGTAATCTTGTATTGTGATGTGAATGGGGCAGTCAGTGTAATCTGGTGATGTGAATGGGGCAGTCAGTGTAATCTGGTACTGTGATGTGAATGGGGGCAGTATAATCTGGTACTGTGATGTGAATGGGGGCAGTGTAATCTGGTATTGTGATGTGAATGGGGGCAGTGTAATATGGTACTGTGATGTGAATGGGGCAGTCAGTGTAATCTGGTACTGTGGTGTGAATGGGGGCAGTATAATCTGGTACTGTGATGTGAATGGGGGCAGTATAATCTGGTACTGTGATGTGAATGGGGGCAGTGTAATATGGTGCTGTGATGTGAATTGGGCAGTCAGTGTAATCTGGTACTGTGGTGTGAATGGGGGCAGTATAATCTGGTACTGTGATGTGAATGGGGGCAGTATAATCTGGTACTGTGATGTGAATGGGGGCAGTGTAATATGGTACTGTGATGTGAATGGGGGCAGTATAATCTGGTACTGTGATGTGAATGGGGGCAGTGTAATCTGGTACTGTGATGTGAATGGGGGCAGTGTAATCTGGTACTGTGATGTGAATGGGGGCAGTGTAATCTGGTACTGTGATGTGAATGGGGGCAGTGTAATCTGGTACTGTGATGTGAATGGGGGTAGTGTAATCTGGTACTGTGATGTGAATCGGGCAGTGTAATCTGGTACTGTGATGTGAATGGGGCAGTCTGTGTAATCTGGTACTGTGATGTGAATGGGGGATGTGTAATCTGGTACTGTGATGTGAATGGGGCAGTGTAATCTTGTATTGTGATGTGAATGGGGCAGTGTAATCTGGTACTGTGATGTGAATGGGGCAGTATAATCTGGTACTGTGATGTGAATGGGGCAGTCTGTGTAATCTGGTACTGTGATGTGAATGGGGCAGTGTAATATGGTACTGTGATGTGAATGGGGCAGTGTAATCTTGTATTGTGATGTGAATGGGGCAGTCAGTGTAATCTGGTACTGTGATGTGAATGGGGCAGTCAGTGTAATCTTGTATTGTGATGTGAATGGGGCAGTCAGTGTAATCTGGTACTGTGGTGTGAATGGGGCAGTCAGTGTAATCTGGTACTGTGGTGTGAATGGGGCAGTCAGTGTAATCTGGTACTGTGATGTGAATGGGGCAGTCAGTGTAATCTGGTACTGTGATGTGAATGGGCCAGTCAGTGTAATCTGGTACTGTGATGTGAATGGGGAAGTCAGTGTAATCTGGTACTGTTATGTGAATGGGGCAGTCAGTGTAATCTGGTACTGTGATGTGAATGGGGCAGTTAGTGTAATCTGGTACTGTGATGTGAATGGGGCAGTGCAATCTTGTATTGTGATATGAATGGGGCAGTCAGTGTAATCTGATACTGTGATGTAAATGGGGAAGAGTAATCTGGCATTGTGATGTGAATGGGGCAGTCAGTGTAATCTGGTACTGTGGTGTGAATTGGGCAGTCAGTGTAATCTGATATTGTGATGCGAATGGGGGCAGTGTAATCTGGTACTGTGATGTGAATGGGGCAGTCAGTGTAATCTGGTACTGTGGTGTGAATTGGGCAGTCAGTGTAATCTGATATTGTGATGCGAATTGGGGCAGTATAATCTGGTACTGTGATGTGAATGGGGCAGTATAATCTGGTACTGTGATGTGTAATCTGGTACTGTGATGTGAATGGGGCAGTGTAATCTTGTATTGTGATGTGAATGGGGCAGTCAGTGTAATCTGGTACTGTAGTGTGAATGGGCCAGTCAGTGTAGTCTGGTACTGTGATGTGAATGGGGTAGCATAATCTGGTACTGTGATGTGAATGGGCAGTCAGTGTAATCTGGTACTGTGATGTGAATGGGGCAGTCAGTGTGATCTTGTACTGTGATGTGAATGGGGCAGTCAGTGTAATCTGGTACTGTGCTGTGATTGGGCAGTTAGTGTAATCCTGTACTGTGGTGTGAATGGGGGCAGTATAATCTGGTACTGTGATGTGAATGGGGGCAGTATAATCTGGTACTGTGATGTGAATGGGGGCAGTGTAATATGGTACTGTGATGTGAATGGGGGCAGTATAATCTGGTACTGTGATGTGAATGGGGGCAGTGTAATCTGGTACTGTGATGTGAATGGGGGCAGTGTAATCTGGTACTGTGATGTGAATGGGGGCAGTGTAATCTGGTACTGTGATGTGAATGGGGGCAGTGTAATCTGGTACTGTGATGTGAATGGGGGTAGTGTAATCTGGTACTGTGATGTGAATCGGGCAGTGTAATCTGGTACTGTGATGTGAATGGGGCAGTCTGTGTAATCTGGTACTGTGATGTGAATGGGGCAGTGTAATCTTGTATTGTGATGTGAATGGGGCAGTGTAATCTGGTACTGTGATGTGAATGGGGCAGTATAATCTGGTACTGTGATGTGAATGGGGAAGTCTGTGTAATCTGGTACTGTGATGTGAATGGGGCAGTGTAATATGGTAATGTGATGTGAATGGGGCAGTGTAATCTTGTATTGTGATGTGAATGGGGCAGTCAGTGTAATCTGGTACTGTGATGTGAATGGGGCAGTCAGTGTAATCTTGTATTGTGATGTGAATGGGGCAGTCAGTGTAATCTGGTACTGTGGTGTGAATGGGGCAGTCAGTGTAATCTGGTACTGTGGTGTGAATGGGGCAGTCAGTGTAATCTGGTACTGTGATGTGAATGGGGCAGTCAGTGTAATCTGGTACTGTGATGTGAATGGGGCAGTCAGTGTAATCTGGTACTGTGATGTGAATGGGGAAGTCAGTGTAATCTGGTACTGTGATGTGAATGGGGCAGTCAGTGTAATCTGGTACTGTGTGATGGGGCAGTCAGTGAATCTGGTACTGGATGTGAGTTAGTGTAATCTGGTACTGTGATGTGAATGGGGCAGTGCAATCTTGTATTGTGATATGAATGGGGCAGTCAGTGTAATCTGATACTGTGATGTAAATGGGGAAGAGTAATCTGGCATTGTGATGTGAATGGGGCAGTCAGTGTAATCTGGTACTGTGGTGTGAATTGGGCAGTCAGTGTAATCTGATATTGTGATGCGAATGGGGGCAGTGTAATCTGGTACTGTGATGTGAATGGGGCAGTCAGTGTAATCTGGTACTGTGGTGTGAATTGGGCAGTCAGTGTAATCTGATATTGTGATGCGAATTGGGGCAGTATAATCTGGTACTGTGATGTGAATGGGGCAGTATAATCTGGTACTGTGATGTGTAATCTGGTACTGTGATGTGAATGGGGCAGTGTAATCTTGTATTGTGATGTGAATGGGGCAGTCAGTGTAATCTGGTACTGTAGTATGAATGGGCCAGTCAGTGTAGTCTGGTACTGTGATGTGAATGGGGTAGCATAATCTGGTACTGTGATGTGAATGGGCAGTCAGTGTAATCTGGTACTGTGATGTGAATGGGGCAGTCAGTGTGATCTTGTACTGTGATGTGAATGGGGCAGTCAGTGTAATCTGGTACTGTGCTGTGATTGGGCAGTTAGTGTAATCCTGTACTGTGCTGTGAATGGGGCAGTCAGTGTAATCAGGTACTGTGATGTGAATGGGGCAGTCAGTATAATCTGGTACTGTGATGTGAATGGGGCAGTATAATCTGGTATTGTGATGTGAATGGGGCAGTCAGTGTAATCTGGTACTGTGGTGTGAATGGGGCAGTCAGTGTAACATTGTATTGTGATGTGAATGGGGCAGTCAGTGTAATCTTGTATTGTGATGTGAATGGGGGCAGTGTAATCTGGTACTGTGGTGTGAATGGGGCAGTCAGTGTAATCTGGTACTGTGGTGTGAATGGGGCAGTCAGTGTAACATTGTATTGTGATGTGAATGGGGGATGTGTAATCTGGTACTGTGATGTGAATGGGGCAGTGTAATCTGGTACTGTGGTGTGAATGGGGCAGTCTGTGTAATCTGGTACTGTGATGTGAATGGGGCAGTCAGTGTAATCTGGTACTGTGATGTGAATGGGGGCAGTATAATCTGGTACTGTGATGTGAATGGGGGCAGTGTAATCTGGTACTGTGATGTGAATGGGGGCAGTGTAAACTGGTGCTGTGATGTGAATTGGGCAGTCAGTGTAATCTGGTACTGTGGTGTGAATGGGGCAGTCTGTGTAATCTGGTACTGTGATGTGAATGGGGCAGTCAGTGTAATCTGGTACTGTGATGTGAATGGGGCAGTATAATCTGGTACTGTGATGTGAATGGGGGCAGTGTAATCTGGTACTGTGATGTGAATGGGGGCAGTGTAATCTGATGCTGTGATGTGAATGGGGCAGTCAGTGTAATCTGGTGATGTGAATGGGGCAGTCAGTGTAATCTGGTACTGTGATGTGAATGGGGGCAGTATAATCTGGTATTGTGATGTGAATGGGGGCAGTGTAATATGGTACTGTGATGTGAATGGGGCAGTCAGTGTAATCTGGTACTGTGGTGTGAATGGGGGCAGTATAATCTGGTACTGTGATGTGAATGGGGGCAGTGGTACTGTGATGTGAATGGGGGCAGTGTAATCTGGTACTGTGGTGTGAATGGGGCAGTCTGTGTAATCTGGTACTGTGATGTGAATGGGGCAGTCAGTGTAATCTGGTACTGTGATGTGAATGGGGGCAGTATAATCTGGTACTGTGATGTGAATGGGGGCAGTGTAATCTGGTACTGTGATGTGAATGGGGGCAGTGTAATCTGATGCTGTGATGTGAATAGGGCAGTCAGTGTAATCTGGTGATGTGAATGGGTCAGTCTGTGTAATCTGGTACTGTGATGTGAATGGGTCAGTCTGTGTAATCTGGTACTGTGATGTGAATGGGGCAGTGTAATCTGGTACTGTGATGTGAATGGGGCAGTCTGTGTAATCTGGTACTGTGATGTGAATGGGGCAGTCAGTGTAATCTGGTACTGTGATGTGAATGGGGGCAGTATAATCTGGTACTGTGATGTGAATGGGGGCAGTGTAATCTGGTACTGTGATGTGAATGGGGGCAGTGTAATCTGATGCTGTGATGTGAATGGGGCAGTCAGTGTAATCTGGTGATGTGAATGGGGCAGTCAGTGTAATCTGGTACTGTGATGTGAATGGGGGCAGTATAATATGGTACTGTGATGTGAATGGGGCAGTCAGTGTAATCTGGTACTGTGGTGTGAATGGGGGCAATATAATCTGGTACTGTGATGTGAATGGGGGCAGTATAATCTGGTACTGTGATGTGAATGGGGGCAGTGTAATATGGTACTGTGGTGTGAATGGGGCAGTCAGTGTAATCTGGTACTGTGGTGTGAATGGGGGCAGTATAATCTGGTACTGTGATGTGAATGGGGGCAGTATAATCTGGTACTGTGATGTGAATGGGGGCAGTGTAATCTGGTACTGTGGTGTGAATGGGGCAGTCTGTGTAATCTGGTACTGTGATGTGAATGGGGCAGTCAGTGTAATCTGGTACAGTGATGTGAATGGGGGCAGTATAATCTGGTACTGTGATGTGAATGGGGGCAGTGTAATCTGGTACTGTGATGTGAATGGGGGCAGTGTAATCTGGTGCTGTGATGTGAATTGGGAAGTCAGTGTAATCTGGTACTGTGGTGTGAATGGGGGCAGTATAATCTGGTACTGTGATGTGAATGGGTCAGTCTGTGTAATCTGGTACTGTGATGTGAATGGGTCAGTCTGTGTAATCTGGTACTGTGATGTGAATGGGGCAGTGTAATCTGGTACTGTGATGTGAATGGGGCAGTCAGTGTAATCTGGTGATGTGAATGGGGCAGTCAGTGTAATCTGGTACTGTGATGTGAATGGGGGCAGTGTAATCTGGTGCTGTGATGTGAATTGGGCAGTCAGTGTAATCTGGTACTGTGGTGTGAATGGGGGCAGTATAATCTGGTACTGTGATGTGAATGGGTCAGTCTGTGTAATCTGGTACTGTGATGTGAATGGGGCAGTGTAATCTGGTACTGTGATGTGAATGGGGCAGTCTGTGTAATCTGGTACTGTGATGTGAATGGGGCAGTCAGTGTAATCTGGTACTGTGATGTGAATGGGGGCAGTATAATCTGGTACTGTGATGTGAATGGGGGCAGTGTAATCTGGTACTGTGATGTGAATGGGGGCAGTGTAATCTGATGCTGTGATGTGAATAGGGCAGTCAGTGTAATCTGGTGATGTGAATGGGTCAGTCTGTGTAATCTGGTACTGTGATGTGAATGGGTCAGTCTGTGTAATCTGGTACTGTGATGTGAATGGGGCAGTGTAATCTGGTACTGTGATGTGAATGGGGCAGTATAATCTGGTACTGTGATGTGAATGGGGCAGTCAGTGTAATCTGGTACTGTGATGTGAATGGGGGCAGTATAATCTGGTACTGTGATGTGAATGGGGGCAGTGTAATCTGGTACTGTGATGTGAATGGGGGCAGTGTAATCTGATGCTGTGATGTGAATGGGGCAGTCAGTGTAATCTGGTACTGTGATGTGAATGGGGCAGTCAGTGTAATCTGGTACTGTGATGTGAATGGGGGCAGTATAATCTGGTACTGTGATGTGAATGGGTCAGTCTGTGTAATCTGGTACTGTGATGTGAATGGGTCAGTCTGTGTAATCTGGTACTGTGATGTGAATGGGGCAGTGTAATCTGTTACTGTGATGTGAATGGGGCAGTCTGTGTAATCTGGTACTGTGATGTGAATGGGGCAGTCAGTGTAATCTGGTACTGTGATGTGAATGGGGGCAGTATAATCTGGTACTGTGATGTGAATGGGGGCAGTGTAATCTGGTACTGTGATGTGAATGGGGGCAGTGTAATCTGGTACTGTGATGTGAATGGGGCAGTCAGTGTAATCTGGTACTGTGATGTGAATGGGGGCAGTATAATCTGGTACTGTGATGTGAATGGGGGCAGTGTAATCTGGTACTGTGATGTGAATGGGGGCAGTGTAATCTGATGCTGTGATGTGAATAGGGCAGTCAGTGTAATCTGGTGATGTGAATGGGTCAGTCTGTGTAATCTGGTACTGTGATGTGAATGGGTCAGTCTGTGTAATCTGGTACTGTGATGTGAATGGGGCAGTGTAATCTGGTACTGTGGTGTGAATGGGGCAGTCTGTGTAATCTGGTACTGTGATGTGAATGGGGCAGTCAGTGTAATCTGGTACTGTGATGTGAATGGGGCAGTATAATCTGGTACTGTGATGTGAATGGGGGCAGTGTAATCTGGTACTGTGATGTGAATGGGGGCAGTGTAAACTGGTGCTGTGATGTGAATTGGGCAGTCAGTGTAATCTGGTACTGTGGTGTGAATGGGGCAGTCTGTGTAATCTGGTACTGTGATGTGAATGGGGCAGTCAGTGTAATCTGGTACTGTGATGTGAATGGGGGCAGTATAATCTGGTACTGTGATGTGAATGGGGGCAGTGTAATCTGGTACTGTGATGTGAATGGGGCAGTGTAATCTGATGCTGTGATGTGAATGGGGCAGTCAGTGTAATCTGGTGATGTGAATGGGGCAGTCAGTGTAATCTGGTACTGTGATGTGAATGGGGGCAGTATAATCTGGTACTGTGATGTGAATGGGGGCAGTGTAATATGGTACTGTGATGTGAATGGGGCAGTCAGTGTAATCTGGTACTGTGGTGTGAATGGGGGCAGTATAATCTGGTACTGTGATGTGAATGGGGGCAGTATAATCTGGTACTGTGATGTGAATGGGGGCAGTGTAATCTGGTACTGTGATGTGAATGGGGCAGTCTGTGTAATCTGGTACTGTGATGTGAATGGGGCAGTCAGTGTAATCTGGTACTGTGATGTGAATGGGGGCAGTATAATCTGGTACTGTGATGTGAATGGGGGCAGTGTAATCTGGTACTGTGATGTGAATGGGGGCAGTGTAATCTGATGCTGTGATGTGAATGGGGCAGTCAGTGTAATCTGGTGATGTGAATGGGTCAGTCTGTGTAATCTGGTACTGTGATGTGAATGGGGGTCAGTGTAATCTGGTACTGTGATGTGAATGGGGCAGTGTAATCTGGTACTGTGATGTGAATGGGGCAGTCTGTGTAATCTGGTACTGTGATGTGAATGGGGCAGTCAGTGTAATCTGGTACTGTGATGTGAATGGGGGCAGTATAATCTGGTACTGTGATGTGAATGGGGGCAGTGTAATCTGGTACTGTGATGTGAATGGGGGCAGTGTAATCTGATGCTGTGATGTGAATGGGGCAGTCAGTGTAATCTGGTGATGTGAATGGGGCAGTCAGTGTAATCTGGTACTGTGATGTGAATGGGGGCAGTATAATCTGGTACTGTGATGTGAATGGGGCAGTCAGTGTAATCTGGTACTGTGGTGTGAATGGGGGCAATATAATCTGGTACTGTGATGTGAATGGGGGCAGTATAATCTGGTACTGTGATGTGAATGGGGGCAGTGTAATATGGTACTGTGGTGTGAATGGGGCAGTCAGTGTAATCTGGTACTGTGGTGTGAATGGGGGCAGTATAATCTGGTACTGTGATGTGAATGGGGGCAGTATAATCTGGTACTGTGATGTGAATGGGGGCAGTGTAATCTGGTACTGTGGTGTGAATGGGGCAGTCTGTGTAATCTGGTACTGTGATGTGAATGGGGCAGTCAGTGTAATCTGGTACAGTGATGTGAATGGGGGCAGTATAATCTGGTACTGTGATGTGAATGGGGGCAGTGTAATCTGGTACTGTGATGTGAATGGGGGCAGTGTAATCTGGTGCTGTGATGTGAATTGGGAAGTCAGTGTAATCTGGTACTGTGGTGTGAATGGGGGCTGGTACTGTGATAATCTGGTAATCTGTGATGATGAATGGGGGCTGTGTAATCTGGTACTGTGATGTGAATGGGGCAGTGTAATCTGGTACTGTGATAATCTGGTAATCTGTGATGTGAATGGGGCAGTCAGTGTAATCTGGTACTGTGATGTGAATGGGGGCAGTGTAATCTGGTGCTGTGATGTGAATTGGGCAGTCAGTGTAATCTGGTACTGTGGTGTGAATGGGGGCAGTATAATCTGGTACTGTGATGTGAATGGGTCTCTGTGTAATCTGGTACTGTGATGTGAATGGGGCAGTGTAATCTGGTACTGTGATGTGAATGGGGCAGTCAGTGTAATCTGGTACTGTGATGTGAATGGGGCAGTCAGTGTAATCTGGTACTGTGATGTGAATGGGGGCAGTATAATCTGGTACTGTGATGTGAATGGGGGCAGTGTAATCTGGTACTGTGATGTGAATGGGGGCAGTGTAATCTGATGCTGTGATGTGAATAGGGCAGTCAGTGTAATCTGGTGATGTGAATGGGTCAGTCTGTGTAATCTGGTACTGTGATGTGAATGGGTCAGTCTGTGTAATCTGGTACTGTGATGTGAATGGGGCAGTGTAATCTGGTACTGTGATGTGAATGGGGCAGTCTGTGTAATCTGGTACTGTGATGTGAATGGGGCAGTCAGTGTAATCTGGTACTGTGATGTGAATGGGGGCAGTATAATCTGGTACTGTGATGTGAATGGGGGCAGTGTAATCTGGTACTGTGATGTGAATGGGGCAGTGTAATCTGATGCTGTGATGTGAATGGGGCAGTCAGTGTAATCTGGTGATGTGAATGGGGCAGTCAGTGTAATCTGGTACTGTGATGTGAATGGGGCAGTATAATCTGGTACTGTGATGTGAATGGGGGTCTGTGTAATCTGGTACTGTGATGTGAATGGGGTCAGTGTAATCTGGTACTGTGATGTGAATGGGGCAGTGTAATCTGTTACTGTGATGTGAATGGGGCAGTCTGTGTAATCTGGTACTGTGATGTGAATGGGGCAGTCAGTAATCTGGTACTGTGATGTGAATGGGGCAGTATAATCTGGTACTGTGATGTGAATGGGGGCAGTGTAATCTGGTACTGTGATGTGAATGGGGGCAGTGTAATCTGGTACTGTGATGTGAATGGGGCAGTCAGTGTAATCTGGTACTGTGATGTGAATGGGGGCAGTATAATCTGGTACTGTGATGTGAATGGGGGCAGTGTAATCTGGTACTGTGATGTGAATGGGGCAGTGTAATCTGGTACTGTGATGTGAATAGGGCAGTCAGTGTAATCTGGTACTGTGATGTGAATGGGTCAGTCTGTGTAATCTGGTACTGTGATGTGAATGGGTCAGTCTGTGTAATCTGGTACTGTGATGTGAATGGGGCAGTGTAATCTGGTACTGTGATGTGAATGGGGCAGTCTGTGTAATCTGGTACTGTGATGTGAATGGGGCAGTCAGTGTAATCTGGTACTGTGATGTGAATGGGGGCAGTATAATCTGGTACTGTGATGTGAATGGGGGCAGTGTAATCTGGTACTGTGATGTGAATGGGGGCAGTGTAATCTGATAATGGGGCTCAGTGTAATCTGGTGATGTGAATGGGGCAGTCAGTGTAATCTGGTACTGTGGTGTGAATGGGGGCAGTATAATCTGGTACTGTGATGTGAATGGGTCAGTCTGTGTAATCTGGTACTGTGATGTGAATGGGGGCAGTCTGTGTAATCTGGTACTGTGATGTGAATGGGGCAGTGTAATCTGGTACTGTGATGTGAATGGGGCAGTCAGTGTAATCTGGTACTGTGATGTGAATGGGGCAGTCAGTGTAATCTGGTACTGTGATGTGAATGGGGGCAGTATAATCTGGTACTGTGATGTGAATGGGGGCAGTGTAATCTGGTACTGTGATGTGAATGGGGGCAGTGTAATCTGATGCTGTGATGTGAATGGGGCAGTCAGTGTAATCTGGTGATGTGAATGGGGCAGTCAGTGTAATCTGGTACTGTGATGTGAATGGGGGCAGTGTAATCTGGTGCTGTGATGTGAATTGGGCAGTCAGTGTAATCTGGTACTGTGGTGTGAATGGGGGCAGTATAATCTGGTACTGTGATGTGAATGGGTCAGTCTGTGTAATCTGGTACTGTGATGTGAATGGGTCAGTCTGTGTAATCTGGTACTGTGATGTGAATGGGGCAGTGTAATCTGGTACTGTGATGTGAATGGGACAGTCTGTGTAATCTGGTACTGTGATGTGAATGGGGCAGTCAGTGTAATCTGGTACTGTGATGTGAATGGGGGCAGTATAATCTGGTACTGTGATGTGAATGGGGACAGTATAATCTGGTACTGTGATGTGAATGGGGGCAGTGTAATCTGGTACTGTGATGTGAATGGGGGCAGTGTAATCTGATGCTGTGATGTGAAGAGGGCAGTCAGTGTAATCTGGTGATGTGAATGGGGCAGTCAGTGTAATCTGGTACTGTGATGTGAATGGGGGCAGTATAATCTGGTACTGTGATGTGAATGGGGGCAGTGTAATCTGGTATTGTGATGTGAATGGGGGCAGTGTAATATGGTACTGTGATGTGAATGGGGCAGTCAGTGTAATCTGGTACTGTGGTGTGAATGGGGGCAGTATAATCTGGTACTGTGATGTGAATGGGGGCAGTATAATCTGGTACTGTGATGTGAATGGGGGCAGTGTAATATGGTACTGTGGTGTGAATGGGGCAGTCAGTGTAACATTGTATTGTGATGTGAATGGGGGATGTGTAATCTGGTACTGTGATGTGAATGGGGCAGTGTAATCTGGTACTGTGGTGTGAATGGGGCAGTCTGTGTAATCTGGTACTGTGATCTGAATGGGGCAGTCAGTGTAATCTGGTACTGTGATGTGAATGGGGGCAGTATAATCTGGTACTGTGATGTGAATGGGGGCAGTGTAATCTGGTACTGTGATGTGAATGGGGGCAGTGTAATCTGGTGCTGTGATGTGAATTGGGCAGTCAGTGTAATCTGGTACTGTGGTGTGAATGGGGGCAGTATAATCTGGTACTGTGATGTGAATGGGTCAGTCTGTGTAATCTGGTACTGTGATGTGAATGGGTCAGTCTGTGTAATCTGGTACTGTGATGTGAATGGGGCAGTGTAATCTGGTACTGTGATGTGAATGGGGCAGTCTGTGTAATCTGGTACTGTGATGTGAATTGGGCAGTCAGTGTAATCTGGTACTGTGATGTGAATGGGGGCAGTATAATCTGGTACTGTGATGTGAATGGGGGCAGTGTAATCTGGTACTGTGATGTGAATGGGGCAGTGTAATCTGATGCTGTGATGTGAATGGGGCAGTCAGTGTAATCTGGTGATGTGAATGGGGCAGTCAGTGTAATCTGGTACTGTGATGTGAATGGGGGCAGTATAATCTGGTACTGTGATGTGAATGGGTCAGTCTGTGTAATCTGGTACTGTGATGTGAATGGGTCAGTCTGTGTAATCTGGTACTGTGATGTGAATGGGGCAGTGTAATCTGGTACTGTGATGTGAATGGGGCAGTCTGTGTAATCTGGTTCTGTGATGTGAATGGGGCAGTCAGTGTAATCTGGTACTGTGATGTGAATGGGGCAGTATAATCTGGTACTGTGATGTGAATGGGGGCAGTGTAATCTGGTACTGTGATGTGAATGGGGGCAGTGTAATCTGATGCTGTGATGTGAATGGGGCAGTCAGTGTAATCTGGTGATGTGAATGGGGCAGTCAGTGTAATCTGGTACTGTGATGTGAATGGGGGCAGTGTAATCTGGTACTGTGATGTGAATGGGGCAGTCAGTGTAATCTGGTACTGTGGTGTGAATGGGGGCAGTATAATCTGGTACTGTGATGTGAATGGGTCAGTCTGTGTAATCTGGTACTGTGATGTGAATGGGGCAGTGTAATCTGGTACTGTGATGTGAATGGGGCAGTCTGTAATCTGGTACTGTGATGTGAATGGGGCAGTCAGTGTAATCTGGTACTGTGATGTGAATGGGGGCAGTATAATCTGGTACTGTGATGTGAATGGGGGCAGTGTAATCTGGTACTGTGATGTGAATGGGGGCAGTGTAATCTGATGCTGTGATGTGAATGGGGCAGTCAGTGTAATCTGGTGATGTGAATGGGGCAGTCAGTGTAATCTGGTACTGTGATGTGAATGGGGGCAGTATAATCTGGTACTGTGATGTGAATGGGGGCAGTGTAATCTGGTATTGTGATGTGAATGGGGGCAGTGTAATATGGTACTGTGATGTGAATGGGGCAGTCAGTGTAATCTGGTACTGTGGTGTGAATGGGGGCAGTATAATCTGGTACTGTGATGTGAATGGGGGCAGTATAATCTGGTACTGTGATGTGAATGGGGGCAGTGTAATATGGTACTGTGGTGTGAATGGGGCAGTCAGTGTAACATTGTATTGTGATGTGAATGGGGATGTGTAATCTGGTACTGTGATGTGAATGGGGCAGTGTAATCTGGTACTGTGGTGTGAATGGGGCAGTCTGTGTAATCTGGTACTGTGATGTGAATGGGGCAGTCAGTGTAATCTGGTACTGTGATGTGAATGGGGGCAGTATAATCTGGTACTGTGATGTGAATGGGGGCAGTGTAATCTGGTACTGTGATGTGAATGGGGGCAGTGTAATCTGGTGCTGTGATGTGAATTGGGCAGTCAGTGTAATCTGGTACTGGTACTGTGTGATGTGAATGGGTCAGTCTGTGTAATCTGGTACTGTGATGTGAATGGGGGCAGTATAATCTGGTACTGTGATGTGAATGGGGGCAGTGTAATCTGATGCTGTGATGTGAATGGGGCAGTCAGTGTAATCTGGTGATGTGAATGGGGCAGTCAGTGTAATCTGGTACTGTGATGTGAATGGGGGCAGTGTAATCTGGTATGTGAATTGGGCAGTCAGTGTAATCTGGTACTGTGGTGTGAATGGGGGCAGTGTAATCTGGTACTGTGATGTGAATGGGGCAGTCTGTGTAATCTGGTACTGTGATGTGAATGGGTCAGTCTGTGTAATCTGGTACTGTGATGTGAATGGGGCAGTGTAATCTGGTACTGTGATGTGAATGGGGCAGTCTGTGTAATCTGGTACTGTGATGTGAATGGGGCAGTCAGTGTAATCTGGTACTGTGATGTGAATGGGGCACTGGTACTGTGATGTGAATGGGGGCAGTGTAATCTGGTACTGTGATGTGAATGGGGGCAGTGTAATCTGGTACTGTGATGTGAATGGGGCAGTCTGATGGGGTAATCTGATGTGAATGGGGCAGTCAGTGTAATCTGGTACTGTGATGTGAATGGGGGCAGTATAATCTGGTACTGTGATGTGAATGGGGCAGTGTAATCTGGTACTGTGATGTGAATGGGGGCAGTGTAATCTGGTACTGTGATGTGAATGGGGCAGTCAGTGTAATCTGGTACTGTGATGTGAATGGGGCAGTATAATCTGGTACTGTGATGTGAATGGGGCAGTATAATCTGGTACTGTGATGTGAATGGGGGCAGTGTAATATGGTACTGTGAAATGGGGCAGTCAGTGTAATCTGGTACTGTGATGTGAATGGGGGCAGTGTAATCTGGTACTGTGATGTGAATGGGGCAGTCAGTGTAATCTGGTACTGTGATGTGAATGGGGTCAGTGTAATCTGGTACTGTGATGTGAATGGGGCAGTCAGTGTAATCTGGTACTGTGATGTGAATGGGGGCAGTGTAATCTGGTACTGTGATGTGAATGGGGCAGTGTAATCTGGTGCTGTGATGTGAATGGGGCAGTCAGTGTAATCTGGTACTGTGATGTGAATGGGGGCAGTATAATCTGGTACTGTGATGTGAATGGGTCAGTCTGTGTAATCTGGTACTGTGACTGTGGGGGCATGTGTAATGGGGCAGTCAGTGTAATCTGGGGCAGTGTACTGTGATGTGAATGGGGCAGTCTGTGTAATCTGGTACTGTGATGTGAATGGGGCAGTCAGTGTAATCTGGTACTGTGATGTGAACGGGGGCAGTGTAATCTGATGCTGTGATGTGAATGGGGCAGTCAGTGTAATCTGGTGATGTGAATGGGGCAGTCAGTGTAATCTGGTACTGTGATGTGAATGGGGGCAGTATAATCTGGTACTGTGATGTGAATGGGGGCAGTGTAATCTGGTACTGTGATGTGAATGGGGCAGCAGTGTAATCTGGTACTGTGATGTGAATGGGGGTCAGTGTAATCTGGTACTGTGGTGTGAATGGGGCAGTATAATCTGGTACTGTGATGTGAATGGGGCAGTCAGTGTAATCTGGTACTGTGATGTGAATGGGGCAGTCAGTGTAATCTGGTGATGTGTGAATGGGGCAGTCAGTGTAATCTGGTACTGTGATGTGAATGGGGGCAGTATAATCTGGTACTGTGATGTGAATGGGGGCAGTGTAATCTGGTACTGTGATGTGAATGGGGGCAGTGTAATCTGGTGCTGTGATGTGAATTGGGCAGTCAGTGTAATCTGGTACTGTGGTGTGAATGGGGCAGTATAATCTGGTACTGTGATGTGAATGGGGGCAGTATAATCTGGTACTGTGATGTGAATGGGGGCAGTGTAATCTGGTACTGTGATGTGAATGGGGCAGTCAGTGTAATCTGGTACTGTGATGTGAATGGGGCAGTGTAATCTGGTACTGTGATGTGAATGGGGCAGTGTAATCTGGTACTGTGATGTGAATGGGGCAGTCTGTGTAATCTGGTACTGTGATGTGAATGGGGCAGTCAGTGTAATCTGGTACTGTGATGTGAATGGGGCAGTATAATCTGGTACTGTGATGTGAATGGGGGCAGTGTAATCTGGTACTGTGATGTGAATGGGGGCAGTGTAATCTGGTACTGTGATGTGAATGGGGCAGTCAGTGTAATCTGGTACTGTGGTGTGAATGGGGGCAGTGTAATCTGGTACTGTGGTGTGAATGGGGCAGTCAGTGTAATCTGGTACTGTGATGTGAATGGGGCAGTGTAATCTGGTACTGTGATGTGAATGGGGCAGTGTAATCTGTGTGATGTGAATGGGGCAGTCAGTGTAATCTGGTACTGTGATGTGAATGGGGCAGTCAGTGTAATCTGGTACTGTGATGTGAATGGGGGCAGTGTAATCTGGTACTGTGATGTGAATGGGGCAGTCAGTGTAATCTGGTACTGTGGTGTGAATGGGGCAGTCAGTGTAATCTGGTGATGTGAATGGGGGATGTGTAATCTGGTACTGTGATGTGAATGGGGCAGTGTAATCTGGTACTGTGATGTGAATGGGGCAGTCTGTGTAATCTGGTACTGTGATGTGAATGGGGCAGTCAGTGTAATCTGGTACTGTGATGTGAATGGGGGCAGTATAATCTGGTACTGTGATGTGAATGGGGGCAGTGTAATCTGGTGCTGTGATGTGAATTGGGCAGTCAGTGTAATCTGGTACTGTGGTGTGAATGGGGGCAGTATAATCTGGTACTGTGATGTGAATGGGGTCTGTGTAATCTGGTCTGTGATGTGAATAAATCTGGTACTGTGATGTGAATGGGACAGTGTAATCTGGTACTGTGATGTGAATGGGGCAGTCTGTGTAATCTGGTACTGTGATGTGAATGGGGCAGTCAGTGTAATCTGGTACTGTGATGTGAACGGGGGCAGTGTAATCTGATGCTGTGATGTGAATGGGGCAGTCAGTGTAATCTGTAATCTGGTACTGTGATGTGAATGGGGCAGTCAGTAATCTGGTACTGTGATGTGAATGGGGGCAGTATAATCTGGTGGGGGGGCAGTGTAATCTGGTACTGTGATGTGAATGGGGGCAGTGTAATCTGGTATGTGGGGGGGCAGTGTAATCTGGTACTGTGATGTGAATGGGGCAGTCAGTGTAATCTGGTACTGTGATGTGAATGGGGGCAGTATAATCTGGTACTGTGATGTGAATGGGGCAGTGTAATCTGGTACTGTGATGTGAATGGGGTGATGTGAATGGGGCAGTCAGTGTAATCTGGTACTGTGATGTGAATGGGGCAGTCTGTGTAATCTGGTACTGTGATGTGAATGGGGCAGTCAGTGTAATCTGGTACTGTGATGTGAACGGGGGCAGTGTAATCTGATGCTGTGATGTGAATGGGGCAGTCAGTGTAATCTGGTGATGTGAATGGGGCAGTCAGTGTAATCTGGTACTGTGATGTGAATGAATGGGGCAGTGTAATCTGGTACTGTGATGTGAATGGGGGCAGTGTAATCTGGTGCTGTGATGTGAATTGGGCAGTCAGTGTAATCTGGTACTGTGGTGTGAATGGGGGCAGTATAATCTGGTACTGTGATGTGAATGGGTCAGTCTGTGTAATCTGGTACTGTGATGTGAATGGGGCAGTCAGTGTAATCTGGTGATGTGAATGGGGCAGTCAGTGTAATCTGGTACTGTGATGTGAATGGGGGCAGTATAATCTGGTACTGTGATGTGAATGGGGGCAGTGTAATCTGGTACTGTGATGTGAATGGGGACAGTGTAATCTGGTGCTGTGATGTGAATTGGGCAGTCAGTGTAATCTGGTACTGTGGTGTGAATGGGGGCAGTATAATCTGGTACTGTGATGTGAATCTGGTACTGTGATGTGAATGGGGGCAGTGTAATATGGTGTGTGGTGTGAATGGGGCAGTCAGTGTAATCTTGTATTGTGATGTGAATGGGGATGTGTAATCTGGTACTGTGATGTGAATGGGGCAGTGTAATCTGGTACTGTGGTGTGAATGGGGCAGTCAATCTGGTACTGTGATGTGAATGGGGCAGTCAGTGTAATCTGGTACTGTGATGTGAATGGGGGCAGTATAATCTGGTACTGTGATGTGAATGGGGCAGTGTAATCTGGTACTGTGATGTGAATGGGGGCAGTGTAATCTGGTGCTGTGATGTGAATTGGGCAGTCAGTGTAATCTGGTACTGTGATGTGAATGGGGGCAGTGGTACTGTGAATGAATGGGCAGTCAGTGTAATCTGGTACTGTGATGTGAATGGGGGCAGTATAATCTGGTACTGTGATGTGAATGGGGGCAGTGTAATCTGATGTGTGAAATGGGGCAGTGGTACTGTGATGTGAATGGGGCAGTCAGTGTAATCTGGTACTGTGATGTGAATGGGGGCAGTGTAATCTGGTACTGTGATGTGAATGGGGCAGTCTGTGTAATCTGGTACTGTGATGTGAATGGGGGCAGTATAATCTGGTACTGTGATGTGAATGGGGGCAGTCTGTGTAATCTGGTACTGTGATGTGAATGGGGCAGTCAGTGTAATCTGGTACTGTGATGTGAATGGGGCAGTGTAATCTGGTACTGTGATGTGAATGGGGCAGTCTGTGTAATCTGGTACTGTGATGTGAATGGGGCAGTCAGTGTAATCTGGTGATGTGAATGGGGCAGTCAGTGTAATCTGGTACTGTGATGTGAATGGGGGCAGTATAATCTGGTACTGTGATGTGAATGGGGGCAGTGTAATCTGGTATTGTGATGTGAATGGGGGCAGTGTAATATGGTACTGTGATGTGAATGGGGCAGTCAGTGTAATCTGGTACTGTGGTGTGAATGGGGGCAGTATAATCTGGTACTGTGATGTGAATGGGGGCAGTATAATCTGGTACTGTGATGTGAATGGGGGCAGTGTAATATGGTACTGTGGTGTGAATGGGGCAGTCAGTGTAATCTGGTATTGTGATGTGAATGGGGGATGAATCTGGTACTGTGATGTGAATGGGGCAGTATAATCTGGTACTGTGGTGTGAATGGGGCAGTCTGTGTAATCTGGTACTGTGATCTGAATGGGGCAGTCAGTGTAATCTGGTACTGTGATGTGAATGGGGGCAGTATAATCTGGTACTGTGATGTGAATGGGGGCAGTGTAATCTGGTGCTGTGATGTGAATTGGGCAGTCAGTGTAATCTGGTACTGTGGTGTGAATGGGGCAGTGTAATCTGGTACTGTGATGTGAATGGGGCAGTCAGTGTAATCTGGTACTGTGATGTGAATGGGGCAGTCAGTGTAATCTGGTACTGTGATGTTAATGGGGCAGTGTAATCTGGTACTGTGATGTGAATGGGGCAGTCTGTGTAATCTGGTACTGTGATGTGAATGGGGCAGTCAGTGTAATCTGGTACTGTGATGTGAATGGGGCAGTGTAATCTGGTACTGTGATGTGAATGGGGCAGTCAGTGTAATCTGGTGATGTGAATGGGGCAGTCAGTGTAATCTGGTACTGTGATAATGGGGGCAGTGGTGTGATGTGAATGGGGGCAGTGTAATCTGGTACTGTGATGTGAATGGGGCAGTCAGTGTAATCTGGTACTGTGATGTGAATGGGGGCAGTATAATCTGGTACTGTGATGTGAATGGGTCAGTCTGTGTAATCTGGTACTGTGATGTGAATGGGGCAGTCAGTGTGTAATCTGGTACTGTGATGTGAATGGGGCAGTGTAATCTGGTACTGTGATGTGAATGGGGCAGTCAGTGTAATCTGGTACTGTGATGTGAATGGGGCAGTCAGTGTAATCTGGTACTGTGATGTGAATGGGGGTATAATCAGTGTAATCTGGTAATCTGGTGTGATGTGAATGGGGGCAGTGTAATCTGATGCTGTGATGTGAATGGGGCAGTCAGTGTAATCTGGTGATGTGAATGGGGCAGTCAGTGTAATCTGGTACTGTGATGTGAATGGGGGCAGTATAATCTGGTACTGTGATGTGAATGGGGGCAGTGTAATCTGGTACTGTGATGTGAATGGGGGCAGTGTAATCTGGTGCTGTGATGTGAATGGGGCAGTCAGTGTAATCTGGTACTGTGGTGTGAATGGGGCAGTATAATCTGGTACTGTGATGTAATCTGGTACTGTGGTGTGAATGGGGCAGTCAGTGTAACATTGTATTGTGATGTGAATGGGGGAGTGTAATCTGGTACTGTGATGTGAATGGGGCAGTGTAATCTGGTACTGTGATGTGAATGGGGCAGTCTGTGTAATCTGGTACTGTGATGTGAATGGGGCAGTCAGTGTAATCTGGTACTGTGATGTGAATGGGGGCAGTATAATCTGGTACTGTGATGTGAATGGGGGCAGTGTAATCTGGTACTGTGATGTGAATGGGGGCAGTGTAATCTGGTGCTGTGATGTGAATTGGGCAGTCAGTGTAATCTGGTACTGTGATGTGAATGGGGCAGTGTAATCTGGTACTGTGATGTGAATGGGGCAGTCAGTGTAATCTGGTACTGTGATGTGAATGGGGTCAGTGTAATCTGGTACTGTGATGTGAATGGGGGCAGTGTAATCTGGTACTGTGATGTGAATGGGGCAGTCTGTGTAATCTGGTACTGTGATGTGAATGGGGCAGTCAGTGTAATCTGGTACTGTGATGTGAATGGGGGCAGTATAATCTGGTACTGTGATGTGAATGGGGGCAGTGTAATCTGGTACTGTGATGTGAATGGGGGCAGTGTAATCTGGTACTGTGATGTGAATGGGGCAGTCAGTGTAATCTGGTGATGTGAATGGGGCAGTCAGTGTAATCTGGTACTGTGATGTGAATGGGGGCAGTATAATCTGGTACTGTGATGTGAATGGGGGCAGTGTAATATGGTGCTGTGATGTGAATTGGGCAGTCAGTGTAATCTGGTACTGTGGTGTGAATGGGGCAGTATAATCTGGTACTGTGATGTGAATGGGGGCAGTATAATCTGGTACTGTGATGTGAATGGGGCAGTGTAATATGGTACTGTGATGTGAATGGGGGCAGTATAATCTGGAACTGTGATGTGAATGGGGGCAGTGTAATCTGGTACTTTGATGTGAATGGGGGCAGTGTAATCTGGTACTGTGATGTGAATGGGGGTAGTGTAATCTGGTACTGTGATGTGAATGGGGCAGTCAGTGTAATCTGGCACTGTGATGTGAATGGGGCAGTGTAATCTTGTATTGTGATGTGAATGGGGCAGTGTAATCTGGTACTGTGATGTGAATGGGGCAGTATAATCTGGTACTGTGATGTGAATGGGGCCGTCTGTAATCTGGTACTGTGATGTGAATGGGGCAGTGTAATGTGATGTGAATGTAATCTTGTATTGTGATGTGAATGGGGCAGTCAGTGTAATCTGGTACTGTGATGTGAATGGGGCAGTCAGTGTAATCTGGTACTGTGATGTGAATGGGGCAGTCAGTGTAATCTGGTACTGTGATGTGAATGGGGCAGTCAGTGTAATCTGGTACTGTGATGTGAATGGGGCAGTCAAATCTGGTACTGTGATGTGAATGGGGCAGTCAGTGTAATCTGGTACTGTGATGTGAATGGGGCAGTCAGTGTAATCTGGTACTGTGATGTGAATGGGGCAGTCAGTGTAATCTGGTACTGTGATGTGAATGGGGCAGTCAGTGTAATCTGGTACTGTGATGTGAATGGGGCAGTCAGTGTAATCTGGTACTGTGATGTGAATGGGGCAGTGTAATCTGGTACTGTGATGTGAATGGGGCAGTCAGTGTAATCTGGTACTGTGATGTGAATGGGGGCAGTGTAATCTGGTACTGTGATGTGAATGGGGCAGTCAGTGTAATCTGGTACTGTGATGTGAATGGGGCAGTCAGTGTAATCTGATATTGTGTAATCTGGGTACTGTGATGTGAATGGGGCAGTCAGTGTAATCTGGTACTGTGATGTGAATGGGGGCAGTGTAATCTGGTACTGTGATGTGAATGGGGCAGTCAGTGTAATCTGGTACTGTGATGTGAATGGGGCAGTCAGTGTAATCTGGTACTGTGATGTGAATGGGGCAGTCAGTGTAATCTGGTACTGGTACTGTGATGTGAATGGGGCAGTGTAATCTGGTACTGTGATGTGAATGGGGCAGTCAGTGTAATCTGGTACTGTGATGTGAATGGGGCAGTCAGTGTAATCTGGTACTGTGATGTGAATGGGGCAGTATAATCTGGTACTGAATGTGAATGGGGGTCAGTGTAATCTGGTACTGTGATGTGAATGGGGCAGTCAGTAATCTGGTACTGTGATGTGAATGGGGCAGTCAGTGTAATCTGGTACTGTGATGTGAATGGGGGCAGTGTAATCTGGTACTGTGATGTGAATGGGGGCAGTGTAATCTGGTACTGTGATGTGAATGGGGCAGTCAGTGTAATCTGTATTGTGATGTGAATGGGGGCAGTGTAATCTGGTACTGTGATGTGAATGGGGCAGTGTAATCAGTGTGTGAATCTGGTACTGTGTGATGTGAATGGGGCAGTCAGTATAATCTGGTACTGTGATGTGAATGGGGGCAGGGTACTGTGATGTGAATGGGGGCAGTGTAATCTGGTACTGTGATGTGAATGGGGCAGTGTAATCTGGTGCTGTGATGTGAATTGTGTAATCTGGTACTGTGTGAATGGGGGCAGTATAATCTGGTACTGTGATGTGAATGGGGGTCAGTGTAATCTGGTACTGTGATGTGAATGGGTCAGTCTGTGTAATCTGGTACTGTGATGTGAATGGGGCAGTGTAATCTGGTACTGTGATGTGAATGGGGCAGTCAGTGTAATCTGGTACTGTGATGTGAATGGGGCAGTCAGTGTAATCTGGTACTGTGATGTGAATGGGGGCAGTCTGTGATGTGAATGGGGGCAGTGTAATCTGGTACTGTGATGTGAATGGGGCAGTCTGGTACTGTGATAATGGGGGCTGGTACTGTGATGTGAATGGGGCAGTCAGTGTGTAATCTGGTACTGTGATGTGAATGGGGGCAGTATAATCTGGTACTGTGATGTGAATGGGGGCAGTGTAATCTGGTACTGTGATGTGAATGGGGCAGTCAGTGTAATCTGGTACTGTGATGTGAATGGGGGCAGTATAATCTGGTACTGTGATGTGAATGGGGCAGTCAGTGTAATCTGGTACTGTGATGTGAATGGGGCAGTGTAATCTGGTACTGTGATGTGAATGGGGGCAGTGTAATCTGGTACTGTGATGTGAATGGGGCAGTGTAATCTGGTACTGTGATGTGAATGGGGGCAGTGTAATCTGATGGTGATGTGAATGGGGCAGTCAGTGTAATCTGGTACTGTGATGTGAATGGGGCAGTCAGTGTAATCTGGTACTGTGATGTGAATGGGGGCAGTGTAATCTGGTACTGTGATGTGAATGGGGCAGTCAGTGTAATCTGGTACTGTGATGTGAATGGGGGCAGTATAATCTGGTACTGTGATGTGAAGTCTGTGTAATCTGGTACTGTGATGGAATGGGTCAGTCTAATCTGGTACTGTGATGTGAATGGGGCAGTGTAATCTGGTACTGTGATGTGAATGGGGCAGTCTGTGTAATCTGGTACTGTGATAATGGGGCTGTGAATCTGGTGAATGGGGCAGTCAGTGTAATCTGGTACTGTGATGTGAATGGGGCAGTATAATCTGGTACTGTGATGTGAATGGGGGCAGTATAATCTGGTACTGTGATGTGAATGGGGGCAGTGTAATCTGGTACTGTGGTGTGAATGGGGCAGTCAGTGTAATCTGGTACTGTGGTGTGAATGGGGCAGTCAGTGTAATCTGGTACTGTGATGTGAATGGGGGCAGTATAATCTGGTACTGTGATGTGAATGGGGGCAGTGTAATCTGGTACTGTGATGTGAATGGGGCAGTCAGTGTAATCTGGTACTGTGATGTGAATGGGGCAGTCTGGTACTGTGATGTGGTACTGTGGTGTGAATGGGGCAGGTACTGTGATGTGAATGGGGCAGTCAGTGTAATCTGGTACTGTGATGTGAATGGGGGCAGTATAATCTGGTACTGTGATGTGAATGGGGGCAGTGTAATCTGGTACTGTGATGTGAATGGGGTCAGTGTAATCTGGTACTGTGATGTGAATGGGGGCAGTGTAATCTGGTACTGTGATGTGAATGGGGCAGTCAGTGTAATCTGGTACTGTGATGTGAATGGGGCAGTCAGTGTAATCTGGTACTGTGATGTGAATGGGGGCAGTGGGGCTGTGAGTGAATGGGGCAGTGTAATCTGGTACTGTGATGTGAATGGGGCAGTCAGTGTAATCTGGTACTGTGATGTGAATGGGGCAGTATAATCTGGTACTGTGATGTGAATGGGGCAGTGTAATCTGGTACTGTGATGTGAATGGGGCAGTCAGTGTAATCTGGTACTGTGATGTGAATGGGGCAGTATAATCTGGTACTGTGATGTGAATGGGGGCAGTGTAATCTGGTACTGAATGGGCAGTCAGTGTAATCTGGTACTGTGATGTGTGAATGGGGGTCAGTGTAATCTGGTACTGTGATGTGAATGGGGCAGTCAGTGTAATCTGGTACTGTGATGTGAATGGGGGCAGTGTAATCTGGTACTGTGATGTGAATGGGGCAGTGTAATCTGGTACTGTGATGTGAATGGGGTCAGTGTAATCTGGTACTGTGATGTGAATGGGGCAGTCAGTGTAATCTGGTACTGTGATGTGAATGGGGCAGTCAGTGTAATCTGGTACTGTGATGTGAATGGGGGCAGTATAATCTGGTACTGTGATGTGAATGGGGGCAGTGTATCTGGTACTGTGATGTGAATGGGGCAGTGTAATCTGATGCTGTGATAATCTGGATGAATGGGGCAGTCAGTGTAATCTGGTACTGTGATGTGAATGGGGCAGTCAGTATAATCTGGTACTGTGATGTGAATGGGGGCAGTGTAATCTGGTAGTGATGTGAATGGGGGCAGTGTAATCTGGTGTGATGTGAATGGGGCAGTCAGTGTAATCTGGTACTGTGGTGTGAATGGGGGCAGTATAATCTGGTACTGTGATGTGAATGGGGGCAGTGTAATCTGGTACTGTGATGTGAATGGGGCAGTCAGTGTAATCTGGTACTGTGATGTGAATGGGGCAGTGTAATCTGGTACTGTGATGTGAATGGGGCAGTGTAATCTGGTACTGTGGTGTGAATGGGGCAGTCAGTGTAATCTGGTACTGTGATGTGAATGGGGCAGTCAGTGTAATCTGGTACTGTGATGTGAATGGGGGCAGTATAATCTGGTACTGTGATGTGAATGGGGGCAGTAAATCTGGGTACTGTGATGTGAATGGGGCAGTCAGTGTAATCTGGTACTGTGATGTGAATGGGGGCAGTGTAATCTGGTACTGTGATGTGAATGGGGCAGTCTGTGTAATCTGGTACTGTGATGTGAATGGGGCAGTCTGTGTAATCTGGTACTGTGATGTGAATGGGGCAGTGTAATCTGGTACTGGATGTAATGGGGCAGTCTGTGTAATCTGTACTGTGATGTGAATGGGGCAGTCAGTGTAATCTGGTACTGTGATGTGAATGGGGCAGTATAATCTGGTACTGTGATGTGAATGGGGCAGTGTAATCTGGTACTGTGATGTGAATGGGGCAGTCTGGTGCTGTGATGTGAATGGGCAGTCAGTGTAATCTGGTACTGTGATGTGAATGGGGCAGTCATAATCTGGTACTGTGATGTGAATGGGGGCAGTGTAATCTGGTACTGTGATGTGAATGGGGCAGTGTAATCTGGTACTGTGATGTGAATGGGGCAGTCAGTGTAATCTGGTACTGTGATGTGAATGGGGGCAGTATAATCTGGTACTGTGATGTGAATGGGGCAGTGTAATCTGGTACTGTGATGTGAATGGGGGCAGTGTAATCTGGTACTGTGATGTGAATGGGGGCAGTGTAATCTGGTACTGTGATGTGAATGGGGGCAGTGTAATCTGGTACTGTGATGTGAATGGGGGCAGTGTAATCTGGTACTGTGATGTGAATGGGGCAGTCAGTGTAATCTGGTACTGTGATGTGAATGGGGCAGTCAGTGTAATCTGGTACTGTGATGTGAATGGGGCAGTGTAATCTGGTACTGTGATGTGAATGGGGCAGTGTAATATGGTACTGTGATGTGAATGGGGCAGTGTAATCTTGTATTGTGATGTGAATGGGGCAGTCAGTGTAATCTGGTACTGTGATGTGAATGGGGCAGTGTAATCTGGTACTGTGATGTGAATGGGGCAGTGTAATCTGGTACTGTGATGTGAATGGGGCAGTCTGTGTAATCTGGTACTGTGATGTGAATGGGGCAGTCAGTGTAATCTGGTACTGTGATGTGAATGGGGGCAGTGTAATCTGGTACTGTGGTGTGAATGGGGCAGTCAGTGTAATCTGGTACTGTGGTGTGAATGGGGCAGTCAGTGTAATCTGGTACTGTGATGTGAATGGGGCAGTCAGTGTAATCTGGTACTGTGATGTGAATGGGGCAGTCAGTGTAATCTGGTACTGTGATGTGAATGGGGCAGTCAGTGTAATCTGGTACTGTGATGTGAATGGGGCAGTCAGTGTAATCTGGTACTGTGATGTGAATGGGGCAGTCAGTGTAATCTGGTACTGTGATGTGAATGGGGCAGTGTGTACTGTGATATGAATGGGGCAGTCAGTAATCTGGTACTGTGATGTGAATGGGGGCAGTATAATCTGGTACTGTGATGTGAATGGGGCAGTCAGTGTAATCTGGTACTGTGATGTGAATGGGGCAGTCAGTGTAATCTGGTACTGTGAAATGGGGCAGTGTAATCTGGTACTGTGATAATCTGGTACTGTGATGTGAATGGGGCAGTCAGTGTAATCTGGTACTGTGATGTGAATGGGGCAGTCAGTAATCTGGTACTGTGATGTGAATGGGGCAGTCAGTAATCTGGTACTGTGATGTGAATGGGGCAGTCAGTGTAATCTGGTACTGTGATGTGAATGGGGCAGTATAATCTGGTACTGTGATGTGAATGGGGGCAGTGTAATCTGGTACTGTGATGTGAATGGGGGCAGTGTAATCTGGTACTGTGATGTGAATGGGGCAGTCAGTGTAATCTGGTGATGTGAATGGGGCAGTCAGTGTAATCTGGTACTGTGATGTGAATGGGGGCAGTATAATCTGGTACTGTGATGTGAATGGGGCAGTGTAATCTGGTATGTGATGTGAATGGGGCAGTCAGTGTAATCTGGTGTGTGATGTGAATGGGGCAGTCAGTGTAATCTGGTACTGTGATGTGAATGGGGCAGTCATAATCTGGTACTGTGATGTGAATGGGGGCAGTGTAATCTGGTACTGTGATGTGAATGGGGCAGTCAGTGTAATCTGGTACTGTGATGTGAATGGGGCAGTCAGTGTAATCTGGTACTGTGATGTGAATGGGGCAGTAATCTGGTACTGTGATGTGAATGGGGCAGTCTGTGTAATCTGGTACTGTGATGTGAATGGGGCAGTCAGTGTAATCTGGTACTGTGATGTGAATGGGGCAGCAGTGTAATCTGGTACTGTGATGTGAATGGGGCAGTGTAATCTGGTACTGTGATGTGAATGGGGCAGTCAGTGTAATCTGGTACTGTGATGTGAATGGGGCAGTGTAATCTGGTACTGTGATGTGAATGGGGCAGTCAGTGTAATCTGGTACTGTGATGTGAATGGGGCAGTCAGTGTAATCTGGTACTGTGATGTGAATGGGGCAGTGTAATCTGGTACTGTGATGTGAATGGGGCAGTCAGTGTAATCTGGTACTGTGATGTGAATGGGGCAGTCAGTAATCTGGTACTGTGATGTGAATGGGGCAGTCAGTGTAATCTGGTACTGTGATGTGAATGGGGCAGTCAGTGTAATCTGGTACTGTGATGTGAATGGGGCAGTGTAATCTGGTACTGTGATGTGAATGGGGCAGTCAGTGTAATCTGGTACTGTGATGTGAATGGGGCAGTCAGTGTAATCTGGTACTGTGATGTGAATGGGGCAGTGTAATCTGGTACTGTGATGTGAATGGGGCAGTCAGTGTAATCTGGTACTGTGATGTGAATGGGGCAGTCAGTGTAATCTGGTACTGTGATGTGAATGGGGCAGTGTAATCTGGTACTGTGATGTGAATGGGGGCAGTATAATCTGGTACTGTGATGTGAATGGGGGCAGTGTAATCTGGTACTGTGATGTGAATGGGGCAGTCAGTGTAATCTGGTACTGTGGTACTGTGATGTGAATGGGGCAGTCTGTAATCTGGTACTGTGATGTGAATGGGGGCAGTGTAATCTGGTACTGTGATGTGAATGGGGGCAGTGTAATCTGGTGCTGTGATGTGAATGGGCAGTCAGTGTAATCTGGTACTGTGGTGTGAATGGGGCAGTCTGTAATCTGGTACTGTGGTGTGAATGGGGCAGTCAGTGTAACATTGTATTGTGATGTGAATGGGGGATGTGTAATCTGGTACTGTGATGTGAATGGGGCAGTGTAATCTGGTACTGTGGTGTGAATGGGGCAGTCTGTGTAATCTGGTACTGTGATGTGAATGGGGCAGTCAGTGTAATCTGGTACTGTGATGTGAATGGGGGCAGTATAATCTGGTACTGTGATGTGAATGGGGGCAGTGTAATCTGGTACTGTGATGTGAATGGGGGCAGTGTAATCTGGTGCTGTGATGTGAATTGGGCAGTCAGTGTAATCTGGTACTGTGATGTGAATGGGGGCAGTATAATCTGGTACTGTGATGTGAATGGGGCAGTCTGTGTAATCTGGTACTGTGATGTGAATGGGTCAGTCTGTGTAATCTGGTACTGTGATGTGAATGGGGCAGTGTAATCTGGTACTGTGATGTGAATGGGGCAGTCTGTGTAATCTGGTACTGTGATGTGAATGGGGCAGTCAGTGTAATCTGGTACTGTGATGTGAATGGGGCAGTATAATCTGGTACTGTGATGTGAATGGGGGCAGTGTAATCTGGTACTGTGATGTGAATGGGGCAGTCAGTGCTGTGAATCTGTGTAATCTGTGATGTGAATGGGGCAGTCAGTGTAATCTGGTACTGTGATGTGAATGGGGGCAGTATAATCTGGTACTGTGATGTGAATGGGGGCAGTGTAATCTGGTGCTGTGATGTGAATTGGGCAGTCAGTGTAATCTGGTACTGTGGTGTGAATGGGGGTCAGTGGTACTGTGAATGAATGGGGGTACTGTGATGTGAGTGGGGGCAGTGTGAATCTGGTACTGTGATGTGAATGAAATGGGGTGAATGGGGGCAGTGTAATCTGGTACTGTGATGTGAATGGGGGAAGTGTAATCTGGTACTGTGATGTGAATGGGGCAGTCAGTGTAATCTGGTACTGTGATGTGAATGGGGGCAGTGTAATCTGGTACTGTGATGTGAATGGGGCAGTGTAATCTGGTACTGTGATGTGATAAATCTGGTACTGTGATGTGAATGGGGGTCAGTGTAATCTGGTACTGGTGGGGCAGTGTAATGTGGTGCTGTGAATGTGAATGGGGTCAGTGTAATCTGGTACTGTGATGTGAATGGGGCAGTATAATCTGGTACTGTGATGTGAATGGGGCAGTATAATCTGGTACTGTGATGTGAATGGGGGCAGTGTAATATGGTACTGTGATGTGAATGGGGTGAATGGGGGCAGTGTAATCTGGTCTGGTGGGGGCTGTGTGATGTGAATGGGGGTAGTGTAATCTGGTACTGTGATGTGAATGGGGCAGTCAGTGTAATCTGGCACTGTGATGTGAATGGGGCAGTGTAATCTTGTATTGTGATGTGAATGGGGCAGTGTAATCTGGTACTGTGATGTGAATGGGGCAGTATAATCTGGTACTGTGATGTGAATGGGGCCGTCTGTAATCTGGTACTGTGATGTGAATGGGGCAGTGTAATATGGTACTGTGATGTGAATGGGGCAGTGTATCTTGTATTGTGATGTGAATGGGGCAGTCAGTGTAATCTGGTACTGTGATGTGAATGGGGCAGTCAGTGTAATCTTGTATTGTGATGTGAATGGGGCAGTCAGTGTAATCTGGTACTGTGGTGTGAATGGGGCAGTCAGTGTAATCTGGTACTGTGGTGTGACTGGGGCAGTCAGTGTAATCTGGTACTGTGATGTGAATGGGGCAGTCAGTGTAATCTGGTACTGTGATGTGAATGGGGTAGTCAGTGTAATCTGGTACTGTGATGTTAATGGGGCAGTCAGTGTAATCTGGTACTGTTATGTGAATGGGGCAGTCAGTGTAATCTGGTACTGTGATGTGAATGGGGCAGTTAGTGTAATCTGGTACTGTGATGTGAATGGGGCAGTGCAATCTTGTACTGTGATATGAATGGGGCAGTCAGTGTAATCTGATGCTGTGATGTAAATGTGGCAGAGTAATCTGGCATTGTGATGTGAATGGGGCAGTCAGTGTAATCTGGTACTGTGGTGTGAATTGGGCAGTCGGTGTAATCTGATATTGTGATGCGAATGGGGGCAGTGTAATCTGGTACTGTGATGTGAATGGGGCAGTCAGTGTAATCTGGTACTGTGGTGTGAATTGGGCAGTCAGTGTAATCTGATATTGTGATGTGAATTGGGGCAGTATAATCTGGTACTGTGATGTGAATGGGGCAGTATAATCTGGTACTGTGATGTGTAATCTGGTACTGTGATGTGAATGGGGCAGTGTAATCTTGTATTGTGATGTGAATGGGGCAGTCAGTGTAATCTGGTACTGTAGTGTGAATGGGCCAGTCAGTGTAATCTGGTACTGTGATGTGAATGGGGGCAGTGTAATCTGGTACTGTGGTGTGAATGGGGCAGTCAGTGTAATCTGGTACTGTGATGTGAATGGGGCAGCATAATCTGGTACTGTGATGTGAATGGGAAGTCAGTGTAATCTGGTACTGTGATGTGAATGGGGCAGTCAGTGTGATCTTGTACTGTGATGTGAATGGGGCAGTCAGTGTAATCTGGTACTGTGCTGTGATTGGGCAGTTAGTGTAATCTGGTACTGTGGTGTGAATGGGGGCAGTATAATCCTGTACTGTGCTGTGAATGGGGCAGTCAGTGTAATCAGGTACTGTGATTTGAATGGGGCAGTCAATATAATCTGGTACTGTGATGTGAATGGGCCAGTATAATCTGGTATTGTGATGTGAATGGGGGCAGTGTAATCTGGTACTGTGGTGTGAATGGGGCAGTCAGTGTAACATTGTATTGTGATGTGAATGGGGCAGTCAGTATAATCTTGTATTGTGATGTGAATGGGGGCAGTGTAATCTGGTACTGTGGTGTGAATGGGGCATTCAGTGTAATCTGGTACTGTGGTGTGAATGGGGCAGTCAGTGTAACATTGTATTGTGATGTGAATGGGGGATGTGTAATCTGGTACTGTGATGTGAATGGGGCAGTGTAATCTGGTACTGTGGTGTGAATGGGGCAGTCTGTGTAATCTGGTACTGTGATGTGAATGGGGCAGTCAGTGTAATCTGGTACTGTGATGTGAATGGGGGCAGTATAATCTGGTACTGTGATGTGAATGGGGGCAGTGTAATCTGGTACTGTGATGTGAATGGGGGCAGTATAATCTGGTGCTGTGATGTGAATTGGGCAGTCAGTGTAATATGGTACTGTGGTGTGAATGGGGGCAGTATAATCTGGTACTGTGATGTGAATGGGTCAGTCTGTGTAATTTGGTACTGTGATGGGAATGGGGCAGTGTAATCTGGTACTGTGATGTGAATGGGGCAGTCTTTGTAATCTGGTACTGTGATGTGAATGGGGGCAGTATAATCGGGTTCTGTGATGTGAATGGGGGCAGTGTAATATGGTGCTGTGATGTGAATTGGGCAGTCAGTGTAATCTGGTACTGTGGTGTGAATGGGGGCAGTATAATCTGGTACTGAGATGTGAATGGGGGCAGTGTAATCTGGCACTGTGATGTGAATGGGGCAGTGTAATCTGGTACTGTGATGTGAATGGGGGTAGTGTAATCTGGTACTGTGATGTGAATCGGGCAGTGTAATCTGGTACTGTGATGTGAATGGGGGATGTGTAATCTGGCACTGTGATGTGAATGGGGCAGTGTAATCTTGTATTGTGATGTGAATGGGGCAGTGTAATCTGGTACTGTGATGTGAATGGGGCAGTATAATCTGGTACTGTGATGTGAATGGGGCAGTCTGTAATCTGGTACTGTGATGTGAATGGGGCAGTGTAATATGGTACTGTGATGTGAATGGGGCAGTGTAATCTTGTATTGTGATGTGAATGGGGCAGTCAGTGTAATCTGGTACTGTGATGTGAATGGGGCAGTCAGTGTAATCTTGTATTGTGATGTGAATGGGGCAGTCAGTGTAATCTGGTACTGTGGTGTGAATGGGGCAGTCAGTGCAATCTGGTACTGTGGTGTGAATGGGGCAGTCAGTGTAATCTGGTACTGTGATGTGAATGGGGCAGTCAGTGTAATCTGGTACTGTGATGTGAATGGGGCAGTCAGTGTAATCTGGTACTGTTATGTGAATGGGGCAGTCAGTGTAATCTGGTACTGTGATGTGAATGGGGCAGTGCAATCTTGTATTGTGATATGAATGGGGCAGTCAGTGTAATCTGATGCTGTGATGTAAATGTGGCAGAGTAATCTGGCATTGTGATGTGAATGGGGCAGTCAGTGTAATCTGGTACTGTGGTGTGAATTGGGCAGTCAGTGTAATCTGATATTGTGATGCGAATGGGGGCAGTGTAATCTGGTACTGTGATGTGAATGGGGCAGTCAGTGTAATCTGGTACTGTGGTGTGAATTGGGCAGTCTGTGTAATCTGATATTGTGATGTGAATTGGGGCAGTATAATCTGGTACTGTGATGTGAATGGGGCAGTATAATCTGGTACTGTGATGTGTAATCTGGTACTGTGATGTGAATGGGGCAGTGTAATCTTGTATTGTGATGTGAATGGGGCAGTCAGTGTAATCTGGTACTGTAGTGTGAATGGGCCAGTCAGTGTAATCTGGTACTGTGATGTGAATGGGGGCAGTGTAATCTGGTACTGTGGTGTGAATGGGGCAGTCAGTGTAATCTGGTACTGTGATGTGAATGGGGCAGCATAATCTGGTACTGTGATGTGAATGGGAAGTCAGTGTAATCTGGTACTGTGATGTGAATGGGGCAGTCAGTGTGATCTTGTACTGTGATGTGAATGGGGCAGTCAGTGTAATCTGGTACTGTGCTGTGATTGGGCAGTTAGTGTAATCTGGTACTGTGATGTGAATGGGGGCAGTGTAATCTGGTACTGTGGTGTGAATGGGGCAGTCAGTGTAATCTGGTACTGTGGTGTGAATGGGGCAGTCAGTGTAACATTGTATTGTGATGTGAATGGGGGATGTGTAATCTGGTACTGTGATGTGAATGGGGCAGTGTAATCTGGTACTGTGGTGTGAATGGGGCAGTCTGTGTAATCTGGTACTGTGATGTGAATGGGGCAGTCAGTGTAATCTGGTACTGTGATGTGAATGGGGGCAGTGTAATCTGGTGCTGTGATGTGAATTGGGCAGTCAGTGTAATATGGTACTGTGGTGTGAATGGGGGCAGTATAATCTGGTACTGTGATGTGAATGGGTCAGTCTGTGTAATTTGGTACTGTGATGGGAATGGGGCAGTGTAATCTGGTACTGTGATGTGAATGGGGCAGTCTTTGTAATCTGGTACTGTGATGTGAATGGGGCAGTCAGTGTAATCTGGTACTGTGGTGTGAATGGGGGCAGTATAATCTGGTACTGTGATGTGAATGGGGGCAGTGTAATCTGGTGCTGTGATGTGAATTGGGCAGTCAGTGTAATATGGTACTGTGGTGTGAATGGGGGCAGTATAATCTGGTACTGTGATGTGAATGGGGGCAGTGTAATCTGATGCTGTGATGTGAATTGGGCAGTCAGTGTAATCTGGTACTGTGATGTGAATGGGGGCAGTATAATCTGGTACTGTGATGTGAATGGGGGCAGTGTAATCTGGTACTGTGATGTGAATGGGGGCAGTGTAATCTGATGCTGTGATGTGAATTGGGCAGTCAGTGTAATCTGGTACTGTGGTGTGAATGGGGGCAGTATAATCTGGTAATGTGATGTGAATGGGGGCAGTATAATCTGGTACTGTGATGTGAATGTGGGCAGTGTAATATGGTACTGTGATGTGAATGGGGGCAGTATAATCTGGTACTGTGATGTGAATGGGGCAGTCTGTGTAATCTGGTACTGTGATGTGAATGGGGCAGTGTAATATGGTACTGTGATGTGAATGGGGCAGTGTAATCTTGTATTGTGATGTGAATGGGGCAGTCAGTGTAATCTGGTACTGTGGTGTTAATGGGGCAGTCAGTGTAATCTGGTACTGTGGTGTGAATGGGGCAGTCAGTGTAATCTGGTACTGTGATGTGAATGGGGCAGTCAGTGTAATCTGGTACTGTGGTGTTAATGGGGCAGTCAGTGTAATCTGGTACTGTGGTGTGAATGGGGCAGTCAGTGTAATCTGGTACTGTGATGTGAATGGGGCAGTCAGTGTAATCTGGTACTGTGATGTGAATGGGGCAGTCAGTGTAATCTGGTACTGTGATGTGAATGGGGAAGTCAGTGTAATCTGGTACTGTTATGTGAATGGGGGCAGTATAATCTGGTACTGTGATGTGAATGGGTCAGTCTGTGTAATTTGGTACTGTGATGGGAATGGGGCAGTGTAATCTGGTACTGTGATGTGAATGGGGCAGTCAGTGTAATCTGGTACTGTGATGTGAATGGGGGCAGTATAATCTGGTACTGTGATGTGAATGGGGGCAGTATAATCTGGTACTGTGATGTGAATGGGGGCAGTGTAATATGGTACTGTGATGTGAATGGGGGCAGTATAATCTGGAACTGTGATGTGAATGGGGGCAGTGTAATATGGTACTGTGATGTGAATGGGGGCAGTGTAATCTGGTACTGTGATGTGAATGGGGGCAGTGTAATCTGGTACTGTGATGTGAATGGGGCAGTGTAATCTGGTACTGTGATGTGAATCGGGCAGTGTAATCTGGTACTGTGATGTGAATGGGGGATGTGTAATCTGGTACTGTGATGTGAATGGGGCAGTCAGTGTAATCTGGCACTGTGATGTGAATGGGGCAGTGTAATCTTGTATTGTGATGTGAATGGGGCAGTGTAATCTGGTACTGTGATGTGAATGGGGCAGTATAATCTGCTACTGTGATGTGAATGGGGCAGTCTGTAATCTGGTACTGTGATGTGAATGGGGCAGTTTAATATGGTACTGTGATGTGAATGGGGCAGTGTAATCTTGTATTGTGATGTGAATGGGGCAGTCAGTGTAATCTGGTACTGTGATGTGAATGGGGCAGTCAGTGTAATCTTGTATTGTGATGTGAATGGGGCAGTCAGTGTAATCTGGTACTGTGGTGTGAATGGGGCAGTCAGTGTAATCTGGTACTGTGATGTGAATGGGGCAGTGTAATATGGTACTGTGATGTGAATGGGGCAGTGTAATCTTGTATTGTGATGTGAATTGGGCAGTCAGTGTAATCTGGTACTGTGGTGTGAATGGGGGCAGTATAATCTGGTACTGTGATGTGAATGGGGGCAGTATAATCTGGTACTGTGATGTGAATGGGGGCAGTGTAAATGGTACTGTGATGTGAATGGGGGCAGTATAATCTGGAACTGTGATGTGAATGGGGGCAGTGTAATCTGGTACTGTGATGTGAATGGGGCAGTGTAATCTGGTACTGTGATGTGAATGGGGGTAGTGTAATCTGGTACTGTGATGTGAATCGGGCAGTGTAATCTGGTACTGTGATGTGAATGGGGGATGTGTAATCTGGTACTGTGATGTGAATGGGGTAGTCAGTGTAATCTGGCACTGTGATGTGAATGGGGCAGTGTAATCTTGTATTGTGATGTGAATGGGGCAGTGTAATCTGGTACTGTGATGTGAATGGGGCAGTATAATCTGCTACTGTGATGTGAATGGGGCAGTCTGTAATCTGGTACTGTGATGTGAATGGGGCAGTTTAATATGGTACTGTGATGTGAATGGGGCAGTGTAATCTTGTATTGTGATGTGAATGGGGCAGTCAGTGTAATCTGGTACTGTGATGTGAATGGGGCAGTCAGTGTAATCTTGTATTGTGATGTGAATGGGGCAGTCAGTGTAATCTGGTACTGTGATGTGAATGGGGCAGTCAGTGTAATCTGGTACTCTGATGTGAATGGGGCAGTCAGTGTAATCTGGTACTGTGATGTGATTGGGGCAGTCAGTGTAATCTGGTACTGTGATGTGAATGGGGAAGTCAGTGTAATCTGGTACTGTTATGTGAATGGGACAGTCAGTGTAATCTGGTACTGTGATGTGAATGGGGCAGTTAGTGTAATCTGGTACTGTGATGTGAATGGGGGCAGTGCAATCTTGTATTGTGATATGAATGGGGCAGTCAGTGTAATCTGATACTGTGATGTAAATGGGGCAGAGTAATCTGACATTGTGATGTGAATGGGGCAGTCAGTGTAATATTGTACTGTGGTGTGAATTGGGCAGTCAGTGTAATCTGATATTGTGATGCGAATGGGGGCAGTGTAATCTGGTACTGTAATGTGAATGGGGCAGTCAGTGTGATCTTGTACTGTGATGTGAATGGGGCAGTCAGTGTAATCTGGTACTGTGATGTGAATGGGGGCAGTATAATCTGGTACTGTGATGTGAATTGGGCAGTCAGTGTAATCTGGTACTGTGGTGTGAATGGGGGCAGTATAATCTGTTACTGTGATGTGAATGGGTCAGTCTGTGTAATCTGGTACTGTGATGTGAATGGGTCAGTCTGTGTAATCTGGTACTGTGATGTGAATGGGGCAGTGTAATCTGGTACTGTGATGTGAATGGGGCAGTCTGTGTAATCTGGTACTGTGATGTGAATGGGGCAGTCAGTGTAATCTGGTACTGTGATGTGAATGGGGTCAGTATAATCTGGTACTGTGATGTGAATGGGGGCAGTGTAATCTGGTACTGTGATGTGAATGGGGCAGTGTAATCTGGTACTGTGATGTGAATGGGGCAGTCAGTGTAATCTGGTACTGTGATGTGAATGGGGCAGCAGTATAATCTGGTACTGTGATGTGAATGGGGGCAGTGTAATCTGGTACTGTGATGTGAATGGGGCAGTGTAATCTGGTACTGTGATGTGAATGGGGCAGTCTGGTACTGTGATGTGAATCTGGGTACTGTGATGTGAATGGGGGCAGTATAATCTGGTACTGTGATGTGAATGGGGGCAGTATAATCTGGTACTGTGATGTGAATGGGGCAGTGTAATCTTGTATTGTGATGTGAATGGGGCAGGTGTAATCTGGTAGTGCTGTGAATGGGCACTGTGATGTGAATGGGGGAGTGTAATCTTGTACTGTGATGTGAATGGGGCAGTCAGTGTAATCTGGTACTGTGATGTGAATGGGGCAGTCAATAATATGGTACTGTGATGTGAATGGGGCAGTATAATCTGGTACTGTGATGAATGGGGATGTGAATGGGGGCAGTGTAATCTGGTACTGTGATGTGAATGGGGCAGTCAGTGTAATCTGGTACTGTGATGTGAATGGGGCAGTCAGTGTAATCTGGTACTGTGATGTGAATGGGGCAGTCAGTGTAATCTGGTACTGTGATGTGAATGGGGCAGTCAGTGTAATCTGGTACTGTGATGTGAATGGGGCAGTGTAATCTTATGCTGTGGATGTGAATGGGGCAGTCAGTGTAATCTGGTACTGTGGTGTCAATGGGGCAGTATGGTAATCTGGTACTGTGGTGTGAATGGGGGTCAGTGTAATCTGGTACTGTGTGATGTGGAATGGGGCAGTCAGTGCAATCTGATGCTGTGATGTGAATGGGGCAGTCAGTGTAATCTGGTACTGTGATGTTAATGGGCAGTGTAATCTGGTACTGTGATGTGAATGGGGCAGTCTAATCTGGTACTGTGATGTGAATGGGGCAGTGTAATATGGTACTGTGATGTGAATGGGGCAGCAGTGTAATCTGGTACTGTGATGTGAATGGGGCAGTGTAATCTGGTACTGTGATGTGGATGTGAATGGGGGATGTAATATTGTATTGTGATGAATGGGGGCAGTGTAATCTGGTACTGTGATGTGAATGGGGCAGTGTAATCTGATATTGTGGCAGATACTGTGATGTGAATGAATGGGGCAGTGTGTAATTTGGTATTGTGGTGTGAATGGGGCAGTCAGTGTAATCTGGTACTGTGGATGTGAATGGGGCAGTAATCTGGTACTGTGATGTAATCAGTATTTATTGTGATGTCTAGTACTGTCATGGCAGTCAGTGTAATCTTGTATTGTGATGTGAATGGGGCAGTCAGTGTAATCTGGTACTGTGGTGTGAATGGGGCAGTCAGTGTAATCTGGTACTGTGATGTGAATGGGGCAGTCAGTGTAATCTGGTACTGGCATGGTGTGAATGGGGCAGTCAGTGTAATCTGGTAATGTGATGTGAATGGGGCAGCATAATCTGGTACTGTGGTGTGAATGGGGCAGTCAGTGTAATCTGGTACTGTGATGTGAATGGGGCAGTCAGTGCAATCTTGTACTGTGATGTGAATGGGGCAGTCAGTGTAATCTGGTACTGTGATGTTAATGGGGCAGTCAGTGAAATCTGGTAATGTGGTGTGAATGGGGCAGTCTGTTTAATCTGGTACTGTGATGTGAATGGGGCAGTCAGTGTAATCTGGTACTGTGATGTGAATGGGGGTCAGTATAATCTAGTACTGTGGATGTGAATGGGACGAGTATAATCTGGTAATGTGATGTGAATGGGAGCAGTCAGTGTAATCTGGTACTGTGGTGTGAATGGGCAGTCAGTGTGATGTGAATTGGGCAGTCAGTGTAATCTGGTACTGTGATGTGAATGAGGGCAGTTTAATCTGGTACTGTGATGTGTAATGGGGGCAGTGTAATCTTGTATTGTGATGTGAACAGTATAATCTGGTACTGTGATGTCAGTGTAATCTGGTATTGTGATGTGAATGGGGCAGTCAGTGTAATCTGGTACTGTGATGTGAATGGGGCAGTCATAATCTTGTGTGGAGCGTGAATGGGGGCAGTGTAATCTGGTATTGTGATGTGAATGGGGCAGTCAGTGTAATCTGTATTTACTGTGGTGTGAATGGGGCAATATGGTACTGTGATGTGAATGGGGCAGTCAGTGTAATCTGGGTACTGTGGTGAATGGGGCAGTGTAATCTGGTACTGTGATGTGAATGTAAAGTGTAATCTGGTACTGTGATGTGAATGGGGGCAGTGTAATCTGGTACTGTGATGAATGGGGGCAAATCTGAGTAGGTGTAATGAGGGCAGTGTAATCTATTTGTGAATGGGCAGTTTCTGGTGATGTGAATGAATGGGCAGTCAGTGTAATCTGGTACTGTGATGTCAATGGGGCAGTATAATCTGGTACT
>NC_088401.1:78531376-78596777 GCF_034236695.1 Oncorhynchus nerka | reverse complement strand
TGTGAATGGGGGCAGTGTAATCTGGTACTGTGATGTGAATGGGGCAGTCAGTGTAATCTGGTACTGTGGTGTGAATGGGGCAGTCAGTGTAATCTGGTACTGTGATGTGGGGCAGTCAGTGAAATCTGGGCTGTGATCAGTCAGTGTAATCTGGTACTGTGATGTGAATGGGGCAGTGTGTAATCTGGTACTGTGATGTGAATGGGGCAGTGTGTAATCTGGTACTGTGATGTGAATGGGGCAGTCTGTGTAATCTGGTACTGTGATGTGAATGGGGCAGTCAGTGTAATCTGGTCTGGTGTGAATGGGGGCAGTATAATCTGGTACTGTGATGTGAATGGGGCAGTGTAATCTGGTACTGTGATGTGAATGGGGGTCAGTGTAATCTGATGCTGTGATGTGAATGGGCAGTCAGTGTAATCTGGTACTGTGATGTGAATGGGGCAGTCAGTGTAATCTGTGATGAATGGGGCAGTGTAATGATGTGAAATGGGGCAGTCAGTGTAATCTGGTGTGATGTGAATGGGGCAGTCAGTGTAATCTGGTACTGTGATGTGAATGGGGCAGTATAATCTGGTACTGTGATGTGAATGGGGGCAGTGTAATCTGGTAGTGTAATCTGGTACTGTGATGTGAATGGGGCAGTCAGTGTAATCTGGTACTGTGATGTGAATGGGGGCAGTATAATCTGGTACTGTGATGTGAATGGGGCAGTGTAATCTGGTACTGTGATGTGAATGGGGCAGTCAGTGTAATCTGGTACTGTGATGTGAATGGGGCAGTATAATCTGGTACTGTGATGTGAATGGGGGCAGTATAATCTGGTACTGTGATGTGAATGGGGGCAGTGTAATCTGGTACTGTGATGTGAATGGGGGCAGTATAATCTGGTACTGTGATGTGAATGGGGCTGTGTAATCTGTACTGTGATGTGAATGGGGGCAGTATAATCTGGTACTGTGATGTGAATGGGGCAGTGTAATCTGGTACTGTGATGTGAATGGGGCAGTGTAATCTGATGCTGTGATGTGAATGGGCAGTCTGTCTGGTACTGTGATGTGAATGGGGCAGTATAATCTGGTACTGTGATGTGAATCTGTAATCTGGTACTGTGATGTGAATGGGGCAGCAGTGTAATCTGGTACTGTGATGTGAATGGGGCAGTGTAATCTGGTACTGTGATGTGAATGGGGCAGTGTAATCTGGTACTGTGATGTGAATGGGGCAGTCAGTGTAATCTGTGTGATGTGAATGGGGCAGTCAGTGTAATCTGGTACTGTGATGTGAATGGGGGCAGTATAATCTGGTACTGTGATGTGAATGGGGGTAGTGTAATCTGGTACTGTGATGTGAATTGGGCAGTCAGTGTAATCTGGTACTGTGATGTGAATGGGGCAGTATAATCTGGTACTGTGATGTGAATGGGGGCAGTGTAATCTGGTACTGTGATGTGAATGGGGGTCAGTGTAATCTGGTACTGTGATGTGAATGGGGCAGTCAGTAATCTGGTACTGTGATGTGAATGGGGGCAGTGTAATCTGGTACTGTGATGTGAATGTGAATGGGGGCAGTGGGAATGTGAATCTGGTACTGTGATGTGAATGGCAGTGTAATCTGGTACTGTGATGTGAATGGGGCAGTATAATCTGGTACTGTGATGTGAATGGGGGCTGTAATCTGGTACTGTGATGTGAATGGGGCAGTCAGTGTAATCTGGTACTGTGATGTGAATGGGGCAGTCAGTGTAATCTGGTACTGTGATGTGAATGGGGCAGTCAGTGTAATCTGGTACTGTGATGTGAATGGGGCAGTCAGTGTAATCTGGTACTGTGATGTGAATGGGGCAGTCAGTGTAATCTGGTACTGTGATGTGAATGGGGCAGTCAGTGTAATCTGGTACTGTGATGTGAATGGGGCAGTGTAATCTGGTGCTGTGATGTGAATGGGGCAGTCAGTGTAATCTGGTACTGTGATGTGAATGGGGCAGTCAGTGTAATCTGGTACTGTGATGTGAATGGGGCAGTATAATCTGGTACTGTGATGTGAATGGGGGCAGTGTAATCTGGTACTGTGATGTGAATGGGGGCAGTGTAATCTGATGCTGTGATGAATGGGCAGGGCAGTCAGTGTAATCTGGTACTGTGATGTGAATGGGGCAGTATAATCTGGTACTGTGATGTGAATGGGGGTGTAATCTTGTATTGTGATGTGAATGGGGCAGTCAGTGTAATCTGGTGATGTGAATGGGGCAGTCAGTGTAATCTGGTACTGTGATGTGAATGGGGCAGTGAACTGTGATGTGAATGGGGGCAGTGTAATCTGGTATTGTGATGTGAATGGGGGCAGTGTAATATGGTACTGTGATGTGAATGGGGCAGTCAGTGTAATCTGGTACTGTGGTGTGAATGGGGGCAGTATAATCTGGTACTGTGATGTGAATGGGGGCAGTATAATCTGGTACTGTGATGTGAATGGGGGCAGTGTAATATGGTGCTGTGATGTGAATGGGGCAGTCAGTGTAATCTGGTACTGTGGTGTGAATGGGGGCAGTATAATCTGGTACTGTGATGTGAATGGGGCAGTATAATCTGGTACTGTGATGTGAATGGGGGCAGTGTAATATGATACTGTGATGTGAATGGGGGCAGTATAATCTGATGCTGTGATGTGAATGGGGCAGTCAGTGTAATCTGGAACTGTGATGTGAATGGGGGCAGTATAATCTGGTACTGTGAGTGTAATCTGGTACTGTGATGTGAATGGGGCAGTGTAATCTGGCTGTGATGTGAATGGGGCAGTCAGTGTAATCTGGTACTGTGATGTGAATGGGGCAGTCAGTGTAATCTGGTACTGTGATGTGAATGGGGCAGTATAATCTGGTACTGTGATGTGAATGTGGGGGCAGTATAATCTGGTACTGTGATGTGAATGGGGGCATGGGGTGATGTGAATGGGGCAGTCAGTGTAATCTGGTACTGTGCAGAATGGGGCAGTCAGTGTAATCTGGTACTGTGATGTGAATGGGGCAGTCAGTGTAATCTGGTACTGTGATGTGAATGGGGCAGTGGTACTGGTGTGAATGTGAATGGGGCAGTGTAATCTGGTACTGTGATGTGAATGGGGCAGTCAGTGTAATCTGGTACTGTGGTGAATGGGCCAGTCAGTGTAATCTGGTACTGTGATGTGAATGGGGGCAGTGAATCTGGTACTGTGAATGGGGCAGTCAGTGTAATCTGGTACTGTGATGTGAATGGGGTCAGTGTAATCTGGTACTGTGATGTGAATGGGGCAGTGTAATCTGGTACTGTGATGTGAATGGGGCAGTCAGTGTAATCTGGTACTGTGATGTGAATGGGGCAGTGTAATCTGGTACTGTGATGTGAATGGGGCAGTGTAATCTGGTACTGTGATGTGAATGGGGCAGTGTAATCTTGTATTGTGATGTGAATGGGGCAGTGTAATCTGGTACTGTGATGTGAATGGGGCAGTGTAATATGGTACTGTGATGTGAATGGGGCAGTGTAATCTTGTATTGTGATGTGAATGGGGCAGTCAGTGTAATCTGGTACTGTGATGTGAATGGGGCAGTCAGTGTAATCTGTATTGTGATGTGAATGGGGCAGTCAGTGTAATCTGGTACTGTGGTGTGAATGGGGCAGTCAGTGTAATCTGGTACTGTGATGTGAATGGGGCAGTCAGTGTAATCTGGTACTGTGATGTGAATGGGGCAGTCAGTGTAATCTGGTACTGTGATGTGAATGGGGCAGTCAGTGTAATCTGGTACTGTGATGTGAATGGGGCAGTCAGTGTAATCTGGTACTGTGATGTGAATGGGGCAGTCAGTGTAATCTGGTACTGTGATGTGAATGGGGCAGTCAGTAATCTGGTACTGTGATGTGAATGGGGCAGTGTAATCTGGTACTGTGATGTGAATGGGGCAGTCAGTGTAATCTGGTACTGTGATGTGAATGGGTCAGTGGTACTGTGATGTGAATGGGGCAGTCATGTAATCTGGTACTGTGGTGTGAATGGGGCAGTCAGTGTAATCTGGTACTGTGATGTGAATGGGGCAGTCAGTGTAATCTGGTACTGTGATGTGAATGGGGCAGTATAATCTGGTACTGTGATGTGAATCTGGGGAGTGCAATGTGTAATCTGATGAATGGGGCAGTCAGTGTAATCTGGTACTGTGATGTGAATGGGGCAGTCAGTAATCTGGCATTGTGATGTGAATGGGGCAGTCAGTGTAATCTGGTACTGTGATGAATGGGCAGCAGTGAATCTGATATTGGGGGGGGCAGTGTAATCTGGTACTGTGATGTGAATGGGGCAGTCAGTGTAATCTGGTACTGTGGTGTGAATGGGGCAGTCAGTGTAATCTGGTACTGTGATGTGAATTGGGGCAGTATAATCTGGTACTGTGATGTGAATGGGGCAGTATAATCTGGTACTCTGATGTGTAATCTGGTACTGTAGTGTGAATGGGCCAGTCAGTGTAATCTGGTACTGTGATGTGAATGGGGGCAGTGTAATCTGGTACTGTGGTGTGAATGGGGGTAGTGTAATCTGGTACTGTGATGTGAATCGGCAGTCAGTGTAATCTGGTACTGTGATGTGAATGGGGCAGTCAGTGTAATCTGGCACTGTGATGTGAATCTGGGGCTCTGATACTGTGATGTGAATGGGGCATTGTAATCTGGTACTGTGATGTGAATGGGGCAGTATAATCTGGTACTGTGATGTGAATGGGGCAGTCAGTAATCTGGTACTTTGATGTGAATGGGGCAGTGTAATCTGGTACTGTGATGTGAATGGGGCAGTGTAATCTGGTATGTGATGTGAATGGGGCATCAGTGTAATCTGGTACTGTGATGTGAATGGGGCAGTCAGTGTAATCTTGTATTGTGATGTGAATGGGGCAGTCAGTGTAATCTGGTACTGTGGTGTGAATGGGGCAGTATAATCTGGTACTGTGGTGTGAATGGGGCAGTCAGTGTAATCTGGTACTGTGATGTGAATGGGGGTCAGTGTAATCTGGTACTGTGATGTTAATGGGGCAGTCAGTGTAATCTGGTACTGTGATGTGAATGGGGCAGTCAGTGTAATCTGGTACTGTGATGTGAATGGGGCAGTCAGTGTAATCTGGTACTGTGATGTGAATGGGGCAGTGTAATCTGGTACTGTGATGTGAATGGGGCAGTCAGTGTAATCTGATACTGTGATGAATGGGCAGAGTAATCTGGCATGTGATGTGAATGGGGCAGTCAGTGTAATCTGGTACTGTGGTGTGAATGGGCAGTCAGTGTAATCTGATATTGTGATGTGAATGGGGGCAGTGTAATCTGGTACTGTGATGTGAATGGGGCAGTGTGTAATCTGGTACTGTGGTGTGAATTGGGCAGTCAGTGTAATCTGATAATGTGATGCGAATTGGGGCAGTATAATCTGGTACTGTGATGTGAATGGGGCAGTATAATCTGGTACTGTTATGTGTAATCTGGTACTGTGATGTGAATGGGGCAGTGTAATCTTGTATTGTGATGTGAATGGGGCAGTCAGTGTAATCTGGTACTGTAGTGTGAATGGGCCAGTCAGTGTAATCTGGTACTGTGGTGTGAATGGGGCAGTAAATGTAATCTGGTACTGTGGTGTGAATGGGGCAGTCAGTGTAATCTGGTACTGTGATGTGAATGGGGCAGTCAGTGTAATCTGGTACTGTGATGTGAATGGGGCAGTCAGTGTAATCTGGTACTGTGATGTTAATGAGCCAGTCAGTGTAATCTGGTACTGTTATGTGAATGGGGCAGTCAGTGTAATCTGGTACTGTGATGTGAATGGGGCAGTTAGTGTAATCTGGTACTGTGATGTGAATGGGGCAGTGCAATCTTGTATTGTGATATGAATGGGGCAGTCAGTGTAATCTGATACTGTGATGTAAATGTGGCAGAGTAATCTGGCATTGTGATGTGAATGGGGCAGTCAGTGTAATCTGGTACTGTGGTGTGAATTGGGCAGTCAGTGTAATCTGATATTGTGATGCGAATGGGGGCAGTGTAATCTGGTACTGTGATGTGAATGGGGCAGTCAGTGTAATCTGGTACTGTGGTGTGAATTGGGCAGTCAGTGTAATCTGATATTGTGATGCGAATGGGGGCAGTGTAATCTGGTACTGTGATGTGAATGGGGCAGTCAGTGTAATCTGGTACTGTGGTGTGAATGGGGCAGTCAGTGTAATCTGGTATTGTGATGCGAATTGGGGCAGTATAATCTGGTACTGTGATGTGAATGGGGCAGTATAATCTGGTACTCTGATGTGTAATCTGATACTGTGATGTAAATGGGGCAGAGTAATCTGGCATTGTGATGTGAATGGGGCAGTCAGTGTAATCTTGTACTGTGGTGTGAATTGGGCAGTCAGTGTAATCTGATATTGTGATGCGAATGGGGGCAGTGTAATCTGGTACTGTGATGTGAATGGGGCAGTCAGTGTAATCTGGTACTGTGGTGTGAATTGGGCAGTCAGTGTAATCTGATATTGTGATGCGAATTGGGGCAGTATAATCTGGTACTGTGATGTGAATGGGGCAGTATAATCTGGTACTCTGATGTGTAATCTGGTACTGTGATGTGAATGGGGCAGTGTAATCTGGTACTGTGATGTGAATGGGGCAGTCAGTGTAATCTGGTACTGTGGTGTGAATGGGCCAGTCAGTGTAATCTGGTACTGTGATGTGAATGGGGGCAGTGTAATCTGGTACTGTGGTGTGAATGGGGGTAGTGTAATCTGGTACTGTGATGTGAATCGGGCAGTGTAATCTGGTACTGTGATGTGAATGGGGCAGTCAGTGGCACTGTGATGGAATGGGGCAGTGTAATCTTGTATTGTGATGTGAATGGGGCATTGTAATCTGGTACTGTGATGTGAATGGGGCAGTATAATCTGGTACTGTGATGTGAATGGGGCAGTCTGTAATCTGGTACTTTGATGTGAATGGGGCAGTGTAATATGGTACTGTGATGTGAATGGGGCAGTGTAATCTTGTATTGTGATGTGAATGGGGCAGTCAGTGTAATCTGGTACTGTGATGTGAATGGGGCAGTCAGTGTAATCTTGTATTGTGATGTGAATGGGGCAGTCAGTGTAATCTGGTACTGTGGTGTGAATGGGGCAGTAAGTGTAATCTGGTACTGTGGTGTGAATGGGGCAGTCAGTGTAATCTGGTACTGTGATGTGAATGGGGCAGTCAGTGTAATCTGGTACTGTGATGTGAATGGGGCAGTCAGTAATCTGGTACTGTGATGTGAATGGGGCAGTCAGTGTAATCTGGTACTGTGATGTGAATGGGGCAGTCAGTGTAATCTGGTACTGTGATGTGAATGGGGCAGTCAGTGTAATCTGGTACTGTGATGTGAATGGGGCAGTGTAATCTTGTATTGTGATGTGAATGGGGCAGTCAGTGTAATCTGGTACTGTGATGTGAATGGGGCAGTCAGTGTAATCTGGTACTGTGGTGTGAATGGGGCAGTCAGTGTAATCTGGTACTGTGATGTGAATGGGGCAGTCAGTGTAATCTGGTACTGTGATGTGAATGGGGCAGTCAGTGTAATCTGATACTGTGATGTGAATTGGGCAGTCAGTGTAATCTGGTACTGTGATGTGAATGGGGCAGTGCAATCTTGTACTGTGATATGAATGGGGCAGTCAGTGTAATCTGATACTGTGATGTAAATGGGGCAGTCAGTAATCTGGCATTGTGATGTGAATGGGGCAGTCAGTGTAATCTGGTACTGTGGTGTGAATCTGCAGTCAGTGTAATCTGGTATTGTGATGCGAATGGGGGCAGTGTAATCTGGTACTGTGATGTGAATGGGGCAGTCAGTGTAATCTGGTACTGTGGTGTGAATTGGGCAGTCAGTGTAATCTGATATTGTGATGCGAATTGGGGCAGTATAATCTGGTACTGTGATGTGAATGGGGCAGTATAATCTGGTACTCTGATGTGAATGGGGGCAGTCAGTGTAATCTGGTACTGTGATGTGAATGGGGGTCAGTGTAATCTGGTACTGTGGTGTGAATGGGGGTAGTAATCTGGTACTGTGATGTGAATGGGCATGGGTACTGTGATGTGAATGGGGCAGTCAGTGTAATCTGGCACTGTGATGTGAATGGGGCAGTGTAATCTGGTACTGTGATGTGAATGGGGCATTGTAATCTGGTACTGTGATGTGAATGGGGCAGTATAATCTGGTACTGTGATGAATGGGGCAGTGTAATCTGGTACTGTGATGTGAATGGGGCAGTGTAATATGGTACTGTGATGTGAATGGGGCAGTGTAATCTTGTATTGTGATGTGAATGGGGCAGTCAGTGTAATCTGGTACTGTGATGTGAATGGGGCAGTCAGTGTAATCTTGTATTGTGATGTGAATGGGGCAGTCAGTGTAATCTGGTACTGTGGTGTGAATGGGGCAGTATAATCTGGTACTGTGATGTGAATGGGGCAGTCAGTGTAATCTGGTACTGTGATGTGAATGGGGCAGTCAGTGTAATCTGGTACTGTGATGTGAATGGGGCAGTCAGTGTAATCTGGTACTGTGATGTTAATGGGGCAGTGTAATCTGGTACTGTGATGTGAATGGGGCAGTCAGTAATCTGGTACTGTGATGTGAATGGGGCAGTTAGTGTAATCTGGTACTGTGATGTGAATGGGGCAGTGCAATCTTGTATTGTGATATGAATGGGGCAGTCAGTGTAATCTGATACTGTGATGTAAATGTGGCAGAGTAATCTGGCATTGTGATGTGAATGGGGCAGTCAGTGTAATCTGGTACTGTGGTGTGAATTGGGCAGTCAGTGTAATCTGATATTGTGATGCGAATGGGGGCAGTGTAATCTGGTACTGTGATGTGAATGGGGCAGTCAGTGTAATCTGGTACTGTGGTGTGAATTGGGCAGTCAGTGTAATCTGATATTGTGATGCGAATTGGGGCAGTATAATCTGGTACTGTGATGTGAATGGGGCAGTATAATCTGGTACTGTTATGTGTAATCTGGTACTGTGATGTGAATGGGGCAGTGTAATCTTGTATTGTGATGTGAATGGGGCAGTCAGTGTAATCTGGTACTGTGATGTGAATGGGCAGTCAGTGTAATCTGGTACTGTGATGTGAATGGGGCAGTCAGTGTAATCTGGTACTGTGATGTGAATGGGGCAGTCAGTGTAATCTGGTACTGTGATGTGAATGGGGCAGTCAGTGTAATCTGGTACTGTGATGTGAATGGGGCAGTCAGTGTAATCTGGTACTGTGATGTTAATGAGCCAGTCAGTGTAATCTGGTACTGTTATGTGAATGGGGCAGTCAGTGTAATCTGGTACTGTGATGTGAATGGGGCAGTTAGTGTAATCTGGTACTGTGATGTGAATGGGGCAGTGTAATCTGGTATTGTGATGTGAATGGGGCAGTCAGTGTAATCTGATACTGTGATGTAAATGGGGCAGAGTAATCTGGCATTGTGATGTGAATGGGGCAGTCTGTGTAATCTGGTACTGTGGTGTGAATGGGCAGTCAGTGTAATCTGGTATTGTGATGTGAATGGGGGCAGTGTAATCTGGTACTGTGATGTGAATGGGGCAGTCAGTAATCTGGTACTGTGGTGTGAATGGGCAGTCAGTGTAATCTGATATTGTGATCTGGGGCAGTATAATCTGGTACTGTGATGTGAATGGGGCAGTATAATCTGGTACTGTTATGTGTAATCTGGTACTGTGATGTGAATGGGGCAGTGTAATCTGGTACTGTGATGTGAATGGGGCAGTCAGTAAATCTGGTACTGTGAGTGTGAATGGGCAGTCAGTGTAATCTGGTACTGTGATGTGAATGGGGGCAGTGTAATCTGGTACTGTGGTGTGAATGGGGCAGTCAGTGTAATCTGGTACTGTGATGTGAATGGGGCAGTCAGTGTAATCAGGTACTGTGATGTGAATGGGGCAGTCAATATAATCTGGTACTGTGATGTGAATGGGGCAGTATAATCTGGTATTGTGATGTGAATGGGGGCAGTGTAATCTGGTACTGTGGTGTGAATGGGGCAGTCAGTGTAACATGTGTGAATGGGGCAGTCAGTGTAATCTGGTACTGTGATGTGAATGGGGGCAATGTAATCTGGTACTGTGGTGTGAATGGGGCAGTCAGTGTAATCTGGTACTGTGGTGTGAATGGGGCAGTCAGTGTAATCTGTACTGTGATGTGAATGGGGGATGTGTAATCTGGTACTGTGATGATGAATGGGGCAGTGTAATCTGGTACTGTGGTGTGAATGGGGGCATTGTAATCTGATGCTGTGATGTGAATGGGGCAGTCAGTGTAATCTGGTACTGTGATGTGAATGGGGGCAGTATAATCTGGTACTGTGATGTGAATGGGGCAGTGTAATCTTGTATTGTGATGTGAATGGGGCAGTCAGTGTAATCTGGTGATGTGAATGGGGCAGTCAGTGTAATCTGGTACTGTGATGTGAATGGGGGCAGTATAATCTGGTACTGTGATGTGAATGGGGGCAGTGTAATCTGGTATTGTGATGTGAATGGGGACAGTGTAATATGGTACTGTGATGTGAATGGGGCAGTCAGTGTAATCTGGTACTGTGATGTGAATGGGGGCAGTGTAATCTGGTACTGTGATGTGAATGGGGCAGTGTAATCTGGTACTGTGATGTGAATGGGGGCAGTATAATCTGGTACTGTGATGTGAATGGGGGCAGTGTAATCTGGTACTGTGATGTGAATGGGGCAGTGTAATCTGGTACTGTGATGTGAATGGGGCAGTCAGTGTAATCTGGTACTGTGATGTGAATGGGGCAGTCAGTGTAATCTGGTACTGTGATGTGAATGGGGCAGTCAGTGTAATCTGGTACTGTGATGTGAATTGGGCAGTCAGTGTAATCTGGTACTGTGATGTGAATGGGGAAGTCAGTGTAATCTGGTACTGTTATGTGAATGGGGCAGTCAGTGTAATCTGGTACTGTGATGTGAATGGGGCAGTCAGTGTAATCTGGTACTGTGATGTGAATGGGGCAGTCATGTGTAATCTGGTACTGTGATGTGAATGGGGCAGTGTAATCTTGTATTGTGATGTGAATGGGGCAGTCAGTGTAATCTGGTACTGTAGTGTGAATGGGCCAGTCAGTGTAATCTGGTACTGTGATGTGAATGGGGGCAGTGTAATCTGGTACTGTGGTGTGAATGGGGGTAGTGTAATCTGGTACTGTGATGTGAATCGGGCAGTGTAATCTGGTACTGTGATGTGAATGGGGGATGTGTAATCTGGTACTGTGATGTGAATGGGGCAGTCAGTGTAATCTGGCACTGTGATGTGAATGGGGCAGTGTAATCTTGTATTGTGATGTGAATGGGGCAGTGTAATCTGGTACTGTGATGTGAATGGGGCAGTATAATCTGGTACTGTGATGTGAATGGGGCAGTCTGTAATCTGGTACTTTGATGTGAATGGGGCAGTGTAATATGGTACTGTGATGTGAATGGGGCAGTGTAATCTTGTATTGTGATGTGAATGGGGCAGTCAGTGTAATCTGGTACTGTGATGTGAATGGGGCAGTCAGTGTAATCTTGTATTGTGATGTGAATGGGGCAGTCAGTGTAATCTGGTACTGTGGTGTGAATGGGGCAGTAAGTGTAATCTGGTACTGTGGTGTGAATGGGGCAGTCAGTGTAATCTGGTACTGTGATGTGAATTGGGCAGTCAGTGTAATCTGATATTGTGATGCGAATGGGGGCAGTGTAATATGGTACTGTGATGTGAATGGGGCAGTCAGTGTAATCTGGTACTGTGGTGTGAATTGGGCAGTCAGTGTAATCTGATATTGTGATGCGAATTGGGGCAGTATAATCTGGTACTGTGATGTGAATGGGGCAGTATAATCTGGTACTGTTATGTGTAATCTGGTACTGTGATGTGAATGGGGCAGTGTAATCTTGTATTGTGATGTGAATGGGGCAGTCAGTGTAATCTGGTACTGTAGTGTGAATGGGCCAGTCAGTGTAATCTGGTACTGTGGTGTGAATGGGGCAGTCAGTGTAATCTGGTACTGTGGTGTGAATGGGGCAGTCAGTGTAATCTGGTACTGTGATGTGAATGGGGCAGTCAGTGTAATCTGGTACTGTGATGTGAATGGGGCAGTCAGTGTAATCTGGTACTGTGATGTTAATGGGGCCAGTCAGTGTAATCTGGTACTGTGATGTGAATGGGGCAGTCAGTGTAATCTGGTACTGTGATGTGAATGGGGCAGTTAGTGTAATCTGGTACTGTGATGTGAATGGGGCAGTGCAATCTTGTATTGTGATATGAATGGGGCAGTGTAATCTGATACTGTGATGTAAATGTGGCAGAGTAATCTGGCATTGTGATGTGAATGGGGCAGTCAGTGTAATCTGGTACTGTGGTGTGAATTGGGCAGTCAGTGTAATCTGATATTGTGATGCGAATGGGGGCAGTGTAATCTGGTACTGTGATGTGAATGGGGCAGTCAGTGTAATCTGGTACTGTGGTGTGAATTGGGCAGTCAGTGTAATCTGATATTGTGATGCGAATTGGGGCAGTATAATCTGGTACTGTGATGTGAATGGGGCAGTATAATCTGGTACTGTTATGTGTAATCTGGTACTGTGATGTGAATGGGGCAGTGTAATCTTGTATTGTGATGTGAATGGGGCAGTCAGTGTAATCTGGTACTGTAGTGTGAATGGGCCAGTCAGTGTAATCTGGTACTGTGATGTGAATGGGGGCAGTGTAATCTGGTACTGTGGTGTGAATGGGGCAGTCAGTGTAATCTGGTACTGTGATGTGAATGGGGCAGTCAGTGTAATCAGGTACTGTGATGTGAATGGGGCAGTCAATATAATCTGGTACTGTGATGTGAATGGGGCAGTATAATCTGGTATTGTGATGTGAATGGGGGCAGTGTAATCTGGTACTGTGGTGTGAATGGGGCAGTCAGTGTAACATTGTATTGTGAATGGGGCAGTCAGTGTAATCTTGTATTGTGATGTGAATGGGGGCAATGTAATCTGGTACTGTGGTGTGAATGGGGCAGTCAGTGTAATCTGGTACTGTGGTGTGAATGGGGCAGTCAGTGTAATCTTGTATTGTGATGTGAATGGGGGATGTGTAATCTGGTACTGTGATGTGAATGGGGCAGTGTAATCTGGTACTGTGGTGTGAATGGGGGCATTGTAATCTGATGCTGTGATGTGAATTGGGCAGTCAGTGTAATCTGGTACTGTGATGTGAATGGGGGCAGTATAATCTGGTACTGTGATGTGAATGGGGCAGTGTAATCTTGTATTGTGATGTGAATGGGGCAGTCAGTGTAATCTGGTGATGTGAATGGGGCAGTCAGTGTAATCTGGTACTGTGATGTGAATGGGGGCAGTATAATCTGGTACTGTGATGTGAATGGGGGCAGTGTAATCTGGTATTGTGATGTGAATGGGGACAGTGTAATATGGTACTGTGATGTGAATGGGGCAGTCAGTGTAATCTGGTACTGTGATGTGAATGGGGGCAGTGTAATATGGTACTGTGATGTGAATGGGGGCAGTATAATCTGGTACTGTGATGTGAATGGGGGCAGTGTAATCTGGTACTGTGATGTGAATGGGTCAGTCAGTGTAATCTGGTACTGTGGTGTGAATGGGGCAGTCAGTGTAATCTGGTACTGTGGTGTGAATGGGGCAGTCAGTGTAATCTGGTACTGTGATGTGAATGGGGCAGTCAGTGTAATCTGATACTGTGATGTGAATTGGGCAGTCAGTGTAATCTGGTACTGTGATGTGAATGGGGCAGTCAGTGTAATCTGGTACTGTGATGTGAATGGGGCAGTCAGTGTAATCTGGTACTGTGATGTGAATGGGGCAGTATAATCTGGTACTGTGATGTGAATGGGGCAGTATAATCTGGTACTGTGATGTGAATGGGGCAGTGTAATCTTGTATTGTGATGTGAATGGGGCAGTCAGTGTAATCTGGTACTGTGTGAATGGGCCAGTCAGAATCTGGTACTGTGATGTGAATGGGGGCAGTGTAATCTGGTACTGTGGTGTGAATGGGGGCAGTGTAATCTGGTACTGTGATGTGAATCGGGCAGTGTAATCTGGTACTGTGATGTGAATGGGGGATGTGTAATCTGGTACTGTGATGTGAATGGGGCAGTCAGTGTAATCTGGCACTGTGATGTGAATGGGGCAGTGTAATCTGTATGTGATGTGAATGGGGCAGTGTAATCTGGTACTGTGATGTGAATGGGGCAGTATAATCTGGTACTGTGATGTGAATGGGGCAGTCTGTAATCTGGTACTTTGATGTGAATGGGGCAGTGTAATATGGTACTGTGATGTGAATGGGGCAGTGTAATCTTGTATTGTGATGTGAATGGGGCAGTCAGTGTAATCTGGTACTGTGATGTGAATGGGGCAGTCAGTGTAATCTTGTATTGTGATGTGAATGGGGCAGTCAGTGTAATCTGGTACTGTGGTGTGAATGGGGCAGTAAGTGTAATCTGGTACTGTGGTGTGAATGGGGCAGTCAGTGTAATCTGGTACTGTGATGTGAATGGGGCAGTCAGTGTGATCTGGTACTGTGATGTGAATGGGGCAGTCTGTAATCTGGTACTTTGATGTGAATGGGGCAGTGTAATATGGTACTGTGATGTGAATGGGGCAGTGTAATCTTGTATTGTGATGTGAATGGGGCAGTCAGTGTAATCTGGTACTGTAGTGTGAATGGGCCAGTCAGTGTAATCTGGTACTGTGATGTGAATGGGGCAGTGTAATATTGTATTGTGATGTGAATGGGGCAGTGTAATCTGGTACTGTGATGTGAATGGGGCAGTCTGTAATCTGGTACTTTGATGTGAATGGGGCAGTGTAATATGGTACTGTGATGTGAATGGGGCAGTGTAATCTTGTATTGTGATGTGAATTGGGCAGTCAGTGTAATCTGGTACTGTGGTGTGAATGGGGCAGTCAGTGTAATCTGGTACTGTGGTGTGAATGGGGCAGTCAGTGTAATCTGGTACTGTGATGTGAATGGGGCAGTCAGTGTAATCTGGTACTGTGATGTTAATGGGGCAGTCAGTGTAATCTGGTACTGTTATGTGAATGGGGCAGTCAGTGTAATCTGGTACTGTGATGTGAATGGGGCAGTTAGTGTAATCTGGTACTGTGATGTGAATGGGGCAGAGTAATCTGGCATTGTGATGTGAATGGGGCAGGCAGTGTAATCTGGTACTGTGGTGTGAATTGGGCAGTCAGTGTAATCTGATATTGTGATGCGAATTGGGGCAGTATAATCTGGTACTGTGATGTGAATGGGGCAGTATAATCTGGTACTGTTATGTGTAATCTGGTACTGTGATGTGAATGGGGCAGTGTAATCTTGTATTGTGATGTGAATGGGGCAGTCAGTGTAATCTGGTACTGTAGTGTGAATGGGCCAGTCAGTGTAATCTGGTACTGTGGTGTGAATGGGGCAGTAAATGTAATCTGGTACTGTGGTGTGAATGGGGCAGTCAGTGTAATCTGGTACTGTGATGTGAATGGGGCAGTCAGTGTAATCTGGTACTGTGATGTGAATGGGGCAGTCAGTGTAATCTGGTACTGTGATGTGAATGGGGCAGTTAGTGTAATCTGGTACTGTGATGTGAATGGGGGTACTGTGAGTGGGGCAGTGTAATCTTGTATTGTGATGTGAATGGGGCAGTCAGTGTAATCTGATACTGTGATGTAAATGTGGCAGAGTAATCTGGCATGTGATGTGAATGGGGCAGTCAGTGTAATCTGGTACTGTGGTGTGAATTGGGCAGTCAGTGTAATCTGATATTGTGATGCGAATGGGGGCAGTGTAATCTGGTACTGTGATGTGAATGGGGCAGTCAGTGTAATCTGGTACTGTGGTGTGAATGGGGCAGTCAGTGTAATCTGATATTGTGATGTGAATGGGGGCAGTGTAATCTGGTACTGTGATGTGAATGGGGCAGTCAGTAATCTGGTACTGTGGTGTGAATGGGGCAGTCAGTGTAATCTGATATTGTGATGTGAATGAGTATAATCTGGTACTGTGATGTGAATGGGGCAGTATAATCTGGTACTGTGATGTGAATGGGGGCAGTAATCTGGCATTGTGATGTGAATGGGGCAGTCAGTGGTACTGTGGTGTGAATTGGGCAGTCAGTGTAATCTGATACTGTGATGTGAATGGGGGCAGTGTAATCTGGTACTGTGATGTGAATGGGGCAGTCAGTGTAATCTGGTACTGTGGTGTGAATGGGCAGTCAGTGTAATCTGATATTGTGATGCGAATGGGGCAGTATAATCTGGTACTGTGATGTGAATGGGGCAGTATAATCTGGTATTCTGTAATCTGGTACTGTGATGTGAATGGGGCAGTGTAATCTGTATTGTGATGTGAATGGGGCAGTCAGTGTAATCTGGTACTGTGATGTGAATGGGGCAGTCAGTGTAATCTGGTACTGTGATGTGAATGGGGGCAGTGTAATCTGGTACTGTGGTGTGAATGGGGGTAGTGTAATCTGGTACTGTGATGTGAATCGGGCAGTGTAATCTGGTACTGTGATGTGAATGGGGCAGTCAGTGTAATCTGGCACTGTGATGTGAATGGGGCAGTGTAATCTTGTATTGTGATGTGAATGGGGCATTGTAATCTGGTACTGTGATGTGAATGGGGCAGTATAATCTGGTACTGTGATGTGAATGGGGCAGTCTGTAATCTGGTACTTTGATGTGAATGGGGCAGTGTAATATGGTACTGTGATGTGAATGGGGCAGTGTAATCTTGTATTGTGATGTGAATGGGGCAGTCAGTGTAATCTGGTACTGTGATGTGAATGGGGCAGTCAGTGTAATCTTGTATTGTGATGTGAATGGGGCAGTCAGTGTAATCTGGTACTGTGATGTGAATGGGGCAGTCAGTGTAATCTGATACTGTGATGTGAATTGGGCAGTCAGTGTAATCTGGTACTGTGATGTGAATGGGGCAGTGCAATCTTGTATTGTGATATGAATGGGGCAGTCAGTGTAATCTGATACTGTGATGTAAATGGGGCAGAGTAATCTGGCATTGTGATGTGAATGGGGCAGTCAGTGTAATCTTGTACTGTGGTGTGAATTGGGCAGTCAGTGTAATCTGATATTGTGATGCGAATGGGGGCAGTGTAATCTGGTACTGTGATGTGAATGGGGCAGTCAGTGTAATCTGGTACTGTGGTGTGAATTGGGCAGTCAGTGTAATCTGATATTGTGATGCGAATTGGGGCAGTATAATCTGGTACTGTGATGTGAATGGGGCAGTATAATCTGGTACTCTGATGTGTAATCTGGTACTGTAGTGTGAATGGGCCAGTCAGTGTAATCTGGTACTGTGATGTGAATGGGGGCAGTGTAATCTGGTACTGTGGTGTGAATGGGGGTAGTGTAATCTGGTACTGTGATGTGAATCGGGCAGTGTAATCTGGTACTGTGATGTGAATGGGGCAGTCAGTGTAATCTGGCACTGTGATGTGAATGGGGCAGTGTAATATTGTATTGTGAAATCTGTAATCTGGTACTGTGATGTGAATGGGGCAGTCAATCTGGTACTTTGATGTGAATGGGGCAGTGGGTACTGTGATGTGAATGGGGCAGTGTAATCTTGTATTGTGATGTGAATTGGGCAGTCAGTGTAATCTGGTACTGTGGTGTGAATGGGGCAGTCAGTGTAATCTGGTACTGTGGTGTGAATGGGGCAGTCAGTGTAATCTGGTACTGTGGTGTGAATGGGGCAGTCAGTGTAATCTGGTACTGTGATGTTAATGGGGCAGTCAGTGTAATCTGGTACTGTTATGTGAATGGGGCAGTCAGTGTAATCTGGTACTGTGATGTGAATGGGGCAGTTAGTGTAATCTGGTACTGTGATGTGAATGGGGCAGAGTAATCTGGCATTGTGATGTGAATGGGGCAGGCAGTGTAATCTGGTACTGTGGTGTGAATTGGGCAGTCAGTGTAATCTGATATTGTGATGCGAATTGGGGCAGTATAATCTGGTACTGTGATGTGAATGGGGCAGTATAATCTGGTACTGTGATGTCTGGTAATGTGAATGGGGCAGTGTAATCTTGTATTGTGATGTGAATGGGGCAGTCAGTGTAATCTGGTACTGTAGTGTGAATGGGCCAGTCAGTGTAATCTGGTACTGTGGTGTGAATGGGGCAGTAAATGTAATCTGGTACTGTGGTGTGAATGGGGCAGTCAGTGTAATCTGGTACTGTGATGTGAATGGGGCAGTCAGTAATCTGGTACTGTGATGTGAATGGGGCAGTCAGTGTAATCTGGTACTGTGATGTGAATGGGGCAGTTAGTGTAATCTGGTACTGTGATGTGAATGGGGCTGCAATCTTGTACTGTGATGTGAATGGGGCAGTCAGTGTAATCTGATACTGTGATAATCTGGTAATCTGGCATGTGATGTGAATGGGGCAGTCAGTGTAATCTGGTACTGTGGTGTGAATGGGCAGTCAGTGTAATCTGATATTGTGATGCGAATGGGGGCAGTGTAATCTGGTACTGTGATGTGAATGGGGCAGTCTGTGTAATCTGGTACTGTGATGTGAATGGGGCAGTCAGTGTAATCTGGTACTGTGATGTGAATGGGGGCAGTGTAATCTGGTACTGTGATGTGAATGGGGCAGTCAGTGTAATCTGGTACTGTGATGTGAATGGGCAGTCAGTGTAATCTGATATTGTGATGCGAATGGGGCAGTATAATCTGGTACTGTGATGTGAATGGGGCAGTATAATCTGGTACTCTGATGTGTAATCTGATACTGTGATGAATGGGGCAGAGTAATCTGGCATTGTGATGTGAATGGGGCAGTCAGTGTAATCTTGTACTGTGGTGTGAATGGGCAGTCAGTGTAATCTGGTACTGTGATGTGAATGGGGGCAGTGTAATCTGGTACTGTGATGTGAATGGGGCAGTCAGTGTAATCTGGTACTGTGGTGTGAATTGGGCAGTCAGTGTAATCTGATATTGTGATGCGAATTGGGGCAGTATAATCTGGTACTGTGATGTGAATGGGGCAGTATAATCTGGTACTCTGATGTGTAATCTGGTACTGTGATGTGAATGGGGCAGTGTAATATGGTACTGTGATGTGAATGGGGCAGTGTAATCTTGTATTGTGATGTGAATTGGGCAGTCAGTGTAATCTGGTACTGTGGTGTGAATGGGGCAGTCAGTGTAATCTGGTACTGTGGTGTGAATGGGGCAGTCAGTGTAATCTGGTACTGTGGTGTGAATGGGGCAGTCAGTGTAATCTGGTACTGTGATGTTAATGGGGCAGTCAGTGTAATCTGGTACTGTTATGTGAATGGGGCAGTCAGTGTAATCTGGTACTGTGATGTGAATGGGGCAGTTAGTGTAATCTGGTACTGTGATGTGAATGGGGCAGAGTAATCTGGCATTGTGATGTGAATGGGGCAGGCAGTGTAATCTGGTACTGTGGTGTGAATTGGGCAGTCAGTGTAATCTGATAATGTGATGTGAATGGGGCAGTATAATCTGGTACTGTGATGTGAATGGGGCAGTATAATCTGGTACTGTGATGTGTGAATGGGGCAGTGTAATCTTGTATTGTGATGTGAATGGGGCAGTCAGTGTAATCTGGTACTGTATGTGAATGGGCCAGTCAGTGTAATCTGGTACTGTGATGTGAATGGGGCAGTAAATGTAATCTGGTACTGTGGTGTGAATGGGGCAGTCAGTGTAATCTGGTACTGTGATGTGAATGGGGCAGTCAGTGTAATCTGGTACTGTGATGTGAATGGGGCAGTCAGTGTAATCTGGTACTGTGATGTGAATGGGGCAGTCAGTGTAATCTGGTACTGTGATGTGAATGGGGCAGTCAGTGTAATCTGGTACTGTGATGTGAATGGGGCAGTTAGTGTAATCTGGTACTGTGATGTGAATGGGGCAGTGCAATCTTGTATTGTGATATGAATGGGGCAGTCAGTGTAATCTGATACTGTGATGTAAATGTGGCAGAGTAATCTGGCATTGTGATGTGAATGGGGCAGTCAGTGTAATCTGGTACTGTGGTGTGAATTGGGCAGTCAGTGTAATCTGATATTGTGATGCGAATGGGGGCAGTGTAATCTGGTACTGTGATGTGAATGGGGCAGTCAGTGTAATCTGGTACTGTGGTGTGAATTGGGCAGTCAGTGTAATCTGATATTGTGATGCGAATGGGGGCAGTGTAATCTGGTACTGTGATGTGAATGGGGCAGTCAGTGTAATCTGGTACTGTGGTGTGAATTGGGCAGTCAGTGTAATCTGATATTGTGATGCGAATTGGGGCAGTATAATCTGGTACTGTGATGTGAATGGGGCAGTATAATCTGGTACTCTGATGTGTAATCTGATACTGTGATGTAAATGGGGCAGAGTAATCTGGCATTGTGATGTGAATGGGGCAGTCAGTGTAATCTTGTACTGTGGTGTGAATTGGGCAGTCAGTGTAATCTGATATTGTGATGTGAATGGGGGCAGTGTAATCTGGTACTGTGATGTGAATGGGGCAGTCAGTGTAATCTGGTACTGTGGTGTGAATTGGGCAGTCAGTGTAATCTGATATTGTGATGCGAATTGGGGCAGTATAATCTGGTACTGTGATGTGAATGGGGCAGTATAATCTGGTACTCTGATGTGTAATCTGGTACTGTGATGTGAATGGGGCAGTGTAATCTTGTATTGTGATGTGAATGGGGCAGTCAGTGTAATCTGGTACTGTAGTGTGAATGGGCCAGTCAGTGTAATCTGGTACTGTGATGTGAATGGGGGCAGTGTAATCTGGTACTGTGGTGTGAATGGGGGTAGTGTAATCTGGTACTGTGATGTGAATCGGGCAGTGTAATCTGGTACTGTGATGTGAATGGGGCAGTCAGTGTAATCTGGCACTGTGATGTGAATGGGGCAGTGTAATCTTGTATTGTGATGTGAATGGGGCATTGTAATCTGGTACTGTGATGTGAATGGGGCAGGATAATCTGGTACTGTGATGTGAATGGGGCAGTGTAATCTGGTACTTTGATGTGAATGGGGCAGTGTAATCTGGTACTGTGATGTGAATGGGGCAGTGTAATCTTGTATTGTGATGTGAATGGGGCAGTCAGTGTAATCTGGTACTGTGATGTGAATGGGGCAGTCAGTGTAATCTGGTACTGTGATGTGAATGGGGCAGTCAGTAATCTGGTACTGTGGTGTGAATGGGGCAGTCAGTGTAATCTGAACTGTGATGTGAATTGGGCAGTCAGTGTAATCTGGTACTGTGATGTGAATGGGGCAGTGCAATCTTGTATGTGATATGAATGGGGCAGTCAGTGTAATCTGTGATGTAAATGGGGCAGAGTAATCTGGCATTGTGATGTGAATGGGGCAGTCAGTGTAATCTGGTACTGTGGTGTGAATGGGCAGTCAGTGTAATCTGATACTGTGATGTGAATGGGGGCAGTGTAATCTGGTACTGTGATGTGAATGGGGCAGTCAGTGTAATCTGGTACTGTGGTGTGAATTGGGCAGTCAGTGTAATCTGATATTGTGATGCGAATTGGGGCAGTATAATCTGGTACTGTGATGTGAATGGGGCAGTATAATCTGGTACTCTGATGTGTAATCTGGTACTGTAGTGTGAATGGGCCAGTCAGTGTAATCTGGCACTGTGATGTGAATGGGGCAGTGTAATCTTGTATTGTGATGTGAATGGGGCATTGTAATCTGGTACTGTGATGTGAATGGGGCAGTATAATCTGGTACTGTGATGTGAATGGGGCAGTCTGTAATCTGGTACTTTGATGTGAATGGGGCAGTGTAATATGGTACTGTGATGTGAATGGGGCAGTGTAATCTTGTATTGTGATGTGAATGGGGCAGTCAGTGTAATCTGGTACTGTGATGTGAATGGGGCAGTCAGTGTAATCTTGTATTGTGATGTGAATGGGGCAGTCAGTGTAATCTGGTACTGTGGTGTGAATGGGGCAGTAAGTGTAATCTGGTACTGTGGTGTGAATGGGGCAGTCAGTGTAATCTGGTACTGTGATGTGAATGGGGCAGTCAGTGTAATCTGGTACTGTGATGTGAATGGGGCAGTCAGTGTAATCTGGTACTGTGATGTTAATGAGCCAGTCAGTGTAATCTGGTACTGTTATGTGAATGTGGCAGTCAGTGTAATCTGGTACTGTGATGTGAATGGGGCAGTTAGTGTAATCTGGTACTGTGTGATGTGAATCAGTGGTACTGTGATGTGAATGGGGCAGTCAGTGTAATCTGGTACTGTGATGTGAATGGGGCAGTGTAATCTGGTACATTGTGATGTGAATGGGGCAGTCAGTGTAATCTGGTACTGTGGTGTGAATTGGGCAGTCAGTGTAATCTGATATTGTGATGCGAATGGGGGCAGTGTAATCTGGTACTGTGATGTGAATGGGGCAGTCAGTGTAATCTGGTACTGTGGTGTGAATTGGGCAGTCAGTGTAATCTGATATTGTGATGCGAATTGGGGCAGTATAATCTGGTACTGTGATGTGAATGGGGCAGTATAATCTGGTACTGTTATGTGTAATCTGGTACTGTGATGTGAATGGGGCAGTGTAATCTTGTATTGTGATGTGAATGGGGCAGTCAGTGTAATCTGGTACTGTAGTGTGAATGGGCCAGTCAGTGTAATCTGGTACTGTGGTGTGAATGGGGCAGTAAATGTAATCTGGTACTGTGGTGTGAATGGGGCAGTCAGTGTAATCTGGTACTGTGATGTGAATGGGGCAGTCAGTGTAATCTGGTACTGTGATGTGAATGGGGCAGTCAGTGTAATCTGGTACTGTGATGTTAATGAGCCAGTCAGTGTAATCTGGTACTGTGTGAATGGGGCAGTCAGTAATCTGGTACTGTGATGTGAATGGGGCAGTCAGTGTAATCTGGTACTGTGATGTGAATGGGGCAGTGCAATCTGTAGTCAGTGTAATCTGATACTGTGATGTGAATGGGGGCAGTGTAATCTGGCATTGTGATGTGAATGGGGCAGTCAGTGTAATCTGGTACTGTGGTGTGAATTGGGCAGTCAGTGTAATCTGATATTGTGATGCTGAATGTATAATCTGGTACTGTGATGTGAATGGGGCAGTGGTAATGTGTAATCTGGTACTGTGATGTGAATGGGGCAGTGTAATCTGTATTGTGATGTGAATGGGGCAGTCAGTGTAATCTGGTACTGTGATGTGAATGGGGTCAGTGTAATCTGGTACTGTGATGTGAATGGGGGCAGTGTAATCTGGTACTGTGGTGTGAATGGGGGTAGTGTAATCTGGTACTGTGATGTGAATCGGGCAGTGTAATCTGGTACTGTGATGTGAATGGGGCAGTCAGTGTAATCTGGCACTGTGATGTGAATGGGGCAGTGTAATCTTGTATTGTGATGTGAATGGGGCATTGTAATCTGGTACTGTGATGTGAATGGGGCAGTATAATCTGGTACTGTGATGTGAATGGGGCAGTCTGTAATCTGGTACTTTGATGTGAATGGGGCAGTGTAATCTGGTACTGTGAGTGTACTGTGATGTGAATGGGGCAGTGTAATCTGGTAAATCTTGTAATCTGGTGTGATGTGAATGGGGCAGTCAGTGTAATCTGGTACTGTGATGTGAATGGGGCAGTCTGGTAGTGTAATGGGGGTTGTATTGGATGTGAATGGGGCAGTCAGTGTAATCTGGTACTGTGATGTGAATGGGGCAGTAAGTGTAATCTGGTACTGTGGTGTGAATGGGGCAGTCAGTGTAATCTGGTACTGTGATGTGAATGGGGCAGTCAGTGTAATCTGGTACTGTGATGTGAATGGGGCAGTCAGTGTAATCTGGTACTGTGATGTGAATGGGCCAGTCAGTGTAATCTGGTACTGTGATGTGAATGGGGCAGTCAGTGTAATCTGGTACTGTGATGTGAATGGGGCAGTTAGTGTAATCTGGTACTGTGATGTGAATGGGGCAGTGCAATCTGGTGATATGAATGGGGCAGTCAGTGTAATCTGATACTGTGATGTAAATGTGGCAGAGTAATCTGGCATTGTGATGTGAATGGGGCAGTCAGTGTAATCTGGTACTGTGATGTGAATGGGCAGTCAGTGTAATCTGGTATTGTGATGTGAATGGGGGCAGTGTAATCTGGTACTGTGATGTGAATGGGGCAGTCAGTGTAATCTGGTACTGTGGTGTGAATGGGGCAGTGATGCGAATCTGGTACTGTGATGTGAATGGGGCAGTATAATCTGGTACTGTTATGTGTAATCTGGTACTGTGATGTGAATGGGGCAGTGTAATCTTGTATTGTGATGTGAATGGGGCAGTCAGTGTAATCTGGTACTGTAGTGTGAATGGGCCAGTCAGTGTAATCTGGTACTGTGGTGTGAATGGGGCAGTAAATGTAATCTGGTACTGTGGTGTGAATGGGGCAGTCAGTGTAATCTGGTACTGTGATGTGAATGGGGCAGTCAGTGTAATCTGGTACTGTGATGTGAATGGGGCAGTCAGTGTAATCTGGTACTGTGATGTTAATGAGCCAGTCAGTGTAATCTGGTACTGTTATGTGAATGGGGCAGTCAGTGTAATCTGGTACTGTGATGTGAATGGGGCAGTTAGTGTAATCTGGTACTGTGATGTGAATGGGGCAGTGCAATCTTGTATTGTGATATGAATGGGGCAGTCAGTGTAATCTGATACTGTGATGTAAATGTGGCAGAGTAATCTGGCATTGTGATGTGAATGGGGCAGTCAGTGTAATCTGGTACTGTGGTGTGAATTGGGCAGTCAGTGTAATCTGATATTGTGATGCGAATGGGGGCAGTGTAATCTGGTACTGTGATGTGAATGGGGCAGTCAGTGTAATCTGGTACTGTGGTGTGAATTGGGCAGTCAGTGTAATCTGATATTGTGATGTGATTGAATGGGGGCAGTATAATCTGGTACTGTGATGTGAATGGGGCAGTATAATCTGGTACTGTTATGTGTAATCTGGTACTGTGATGTGAATGGGGCAGTGTAATCTTGTATTGTGATGTGAATGGGGCAGTCAGTGTAATCTGGTACTGTAGTGTGAATGGGCCAGTCAGTGTAATCTGGTACTGTGATGTGAATGGGGGCAGTGTAATCTGGTACTGTGGTGTGAATGGGGCAGTCAGTGTAATCTGGTACTGTGATGTGAATGGGGCAGCATATTCTGGTACTGTGATGTGAATGGGAAGTTAGTGTAATCTGGTACTGTGATGTGAATGGGGGAGTCAGTGTGATCTTGTACTGTGATGTGAATGGGGCAGTCAGTGTAATCTGGTACTGTGCTGTGATTGGGCAGTTAGTGTAATCTGGTACTGTGGTGTGAATGGGGGCAGTATAATCCTGTACTGTGCTGTGAATGGGGCAGTCAGTGTAATCAGGTACTGTGATGTGAATGGGGCAGTCAATATAATCTGGTACTGTGATGTGAATGGGGCAGTATAATCTGGTATTGTGATGTGAATGGGGGCAGTGTAATCTGGTACTGTGGTGTGAATGGGGCAGTCAGTGTAACATTGTATTGTGAATGGGGCAGTCAGTGTAATCTTGTATTGTGATGTGAATGGGGGCAGTGTAATCTGGTACTGTGGTGTGAATGGGGCAGTCAGTGTAATCTGGTACTGTGGTGTGAATGGGGCAGTCAGTGTAATCTTGTATTGTGATGTGAATGGGGGATGTGTAATCTGGTACTGTGATGTGAATGGGGCAGTGTAATCTGGTACTGTGGTGTGAATGGGGGCATTGTAATCTGATGCTGTGATGTGAATTGGGCAGTCAGTGTAATCTGGTACTGTGATGTGAATGGGGGCAGTATAATCTGGTACTGTGATGTGAATGGGGCAGTGTAATCTTGTATTGTGATGTGAATGGGGCAGTCAGTGTAATCTGGTGATGTGAATGGGGCAGTCAGTGTAATCTGGTACTGTGATGTGAATGGGGGCAGTATAATCTGGTACTGTGATGTGAATGGGGGCAGTGTAATCTGGTATTGTGATGTGAATGGGGACAGTGTAATATGGTACTGTGATGTGAATGGGGCAGTCAGTGTAATCTGGTACTGTGATGTGAATGGGGGCAGTATAATCTGGTACTGTGATGTGAATGGGGGCAGTGTAATATGGTACTGTGATGTGAATGGGGGCAGTATAATCTGGTACTGTGATGTGAATGGGGGCAGTGTAATCTGGTACTGTGATGTGAATGGGTCAGTCAGTGTAATCTGGTACTGTGGTGTGAATGGGGCAGTCAGTGTAATCTGGTACTGTGGTGTGAATGGGGCAGTCAGTGTAATCTGGTACTGTGATGTGAATGGGGCAGTCAGTGTAATCTGATACTGTGATGTGAATTGGGCAGTCAGTGTAATCTGGTACTGTGATGTGAATGGGGAAGTGAGTGTAATCTGGTACTGTTATGTGAATGGGGCAGTCAGTGTAATCTGGTACTGTGATGTGAATGGGGCAGTTAGTGTAATCTGGTACTGTGATGTGAATGGGGCAGTATAATCTGGTACTCTGATGTGTAATCTGGTACTGTGATGTGAATGGGGCAGTGTAATCTTGTATTGTGATGTGAATGGGGCAGTCAGTGTAATCTGGTACTGTAGTGTGAATGGGCCAGTCAGTGTAATCTGGTACTGTGATGTGAATGGGGGCAGTGTAATCTGGTACTGTGGTGTGAATGGGGGTAGTGTAATCTGGTACTGTGATGTGAATCGGGCAGTGTAATCTGGTACTGTGATGTGAATGGGGGATGTGTAATCTGGTACTGTGATGTGAATGGGGCAGTCAGTGTAATCTGGCACTGTGATGTGAATGGGGCAGTGTAATCTTGTATTGTGATGTGAATGGGGCAGTGTAATCTGGTACTGTGATGTGAATGGGGCAGTATAATCTGGTACTGTGATGTGAATGGGGCAGTCTGTAATCTGGTACTTTGATGTGAATGGGGCAGTGTAATCTTGTATTGTGATGTGAATGGGGCAGTCAGTGTAATCTGGTACTGTGATGTGAATGGGGCAGTCAGTGTAATCTTGTATTGTGATGTGAATGGGGCAGTCAGTGTAATCTGGTACTGTGGTGTGAATGGGGCAGTAAGTGTAATCTGGTACTGTGGTGTGAATGGGGCAGTCAGTGTAATCTGGTACTGTGATGTGAATGGGGCAGTCAGTGTAATCTGGTACTGTGATGTGAATGGGGCAGTCAGTGTAATCTGGTACTGTGATGTTAATGGGGCAGTCAGTGTAATCTGGTACTGTTATGTGAATGGGGCAGTCAGTGTAATCTGGTACTGTGATGTGAATGGGGCAGTTAGTGTAATCTGGTACTGTGATGTGAATGGGGCAGTGCAATCTTGTATTGTGATATGAATGGGGCAGTCAGTGTAATCTGGTACTGTGATGTGAATGGGTCAGTCAGTGTAATCTGGTACTGTGGTGTGAATGGGGCAGTCAGTGTAATCTGGTACTGTGGTGTGAATGGGGCAGTCAGTGTAATCTGGTACTGTGATGTGAATGGGGCAGTCAGTGTAATCTGATACTGTGATGTGAATTGGGCAGTCAGTGTAATCTGGTACTGTGATGTGAATGGGGAAGTCAGTGTAATCTGGTACTGTGATGTGAATGGGGCAGTCAGTGTAATCTGGTACTGTGATGTGAATGGGGCAGTTAGTGTAATCTGGTACTGTGATGTGAATGGGGCAGTGCAATCTTGTATTGTGATATGAATGGGGCAGTCAGTGTAATCTGATACTGTGATGTAAATGGGGCAGAGTAATCTGGCATTGTGATGTGAATGGGGCAGTCAGTGTAATCTTGTACTGTGGTGTGAATTGGGCAGTCAGTGTAATCTGATATTGTGATGCGAATGGGGGCAGTGTAATCTGGTACTGTGATGTGAATGGGGCAGTCAGTGTAATCTGGTACTGTGGTGTGAATTGGGCAGTCAGTGTAATCTGATATTGTGATGCGAATTGGGGCAGTATAATCTGGTACTGTGATGTGAATGGGGCAGTATAATCTGGTACTCTGATGTGTAATCTGGTACTGTGATGTGAATGGGGCAGTGTAATCTTGTATTGTGATGTGAATGGGGCAGTCAGTGTAATCTGGTACTGTAGTGTGAATGGGCCAGTCAGTGTAATCTGGTACTGTGATGTGAATGGGGGCAGTGTAATCTGGTACTGTGGTGTGAATGGGGGTAGTGTAATCTGGTACTGTGATGTGAATGGGGCAGTCAGTGTAATCTGGTACTGTGATGTGAATGGGGGCAGTGTAATCTGGTACTGTGATGTGAATCGGGCAGTGTAATCTGGTACTGTGATGTGAATGGGGGATGTGTAATCTGGTACTGTGATGTGAATGGGGCAGTCAGTGTAATCTGGCACTGTGATGTGAATGGGGCAGTGTAATCTTGTATTGTGATGTGAATGGGGCAGTGTAATCTGGTACTGTGATGTGAATGGGGCAGTATAATCTGGTACTGTGATGTGAATGGGGCAGTCTGTAATCTGGTACTTTGATGTGAATGGGGCAGTGTAATATGGTACTGTGATGTGAATGGGGCAGTGTAATCTTGTATTGTGATGTGAATGGGGCAGTCAGTGTAATCTTGTATTGTGATGTGAATTGGGCAGTCAGTGTAATCTGGTACTGTGGTGTGAATGGGGCAGTAAGTGTAATCTGGTACTGTGGTGTGAATGGGGCAGTCAGTGTAATCTGGTACTGTGATGTGAATGGGGCAGTCAGTGTAATCTGGTACTGTGATGTGAATGGGGCAGTCAGTGTAATCTGGTACTGTGATGTTAATGGGGCAGTCAGTGTAATCTGGTACTGTTATGTGAATGGGGCAGTCAGTGTAATCTGGTACTGTGATGTGAATGGGGCAGTTAGTGTAATCTGGTACTGTGATGTGAATGGGGCAGTAAATCTGGTACTGTGATGTGAATGGGGCAGGCAGTGTAATCTGGTACTGTGGTGTGAATTGGGCAGTCAGTGTAATCTGATATTGTGATGCGAATGGGGGCAGTGTAATCTGGTACTGTGATGTGAATGGGGCAGTCAGTGTAATCTGGTACTGTGATGTGAATGGGGGCAGTATAATCTGGTACTGTGATGTGAATGGGGGCAGTGTAATCTGGTACTGTGATGTGAATGGGGGCAGTGTAATATGGTACTGTGATGTGAATGGGGCAGTCAGTGTAATCTGGTACTGTGGTGTGAATGGGGGCAGTATAATCTGGTACTGTGATGTGAATGGGGGCAGTATAATCTGGTACTGTGATGTGAATGGGGGCAGTGTAATATGGTGCTGTGATGTGAATTGGGCAGTCAGTGTAATCTGGTACTGTGGTGTGAATGGGGGCAGTATAATCTGGTACAGTGATGTGAATGGGGGCAGTATAATCTGGTACTGTGATGTGAATGGGGGCAGTGTAATATGGTACTGTGATGTGAATGGGGGCAGTATAATCTGGTACTGTGATGTGAATGGGGCAGTGTAATATGGTGCTGTGATGTGAATTGGGCAGTCAGTGTAATCTGGTACTGTGGTGTGAATGGGGGCAGTATAATCTGGTACTGTGATGTGAATGGGGGCAGTATAATCTGGTACTGTGATGTGAATGGGGGCAGTGTAATATGGTACTGTGATGTGAATGGGGGCAGTATAATCTGATGCTGTGATGTGAATGGGGCAGTCAGTGTAATCTTGTATTGTGATGTGAATGGGGATGTGTAATCTGGTACTGTGATGTGAATGGGGCAGTCAGTGTAATCTGGTACTGTGATGTGAATGGGGGCAGTGTAATCTGGTACTGTGATGTGAATCGGGCAGTGTAATCTGGTACTGTGATGTGAATGGGGGATGTGTAATCTGGTACTGTGATGTGAATGGGGCAGTCAGTGTAATCTGGCACTGTGATGTGAATGGGGCAGTGTAATCTTGTAGTGAATGGGGCAGTGTAATCTGGTACTGTGATGTGAATGGGGCAGTATAATCTGGTACTGTGATGTGAATGGGGCAGTCTGTAATCTGGTACTGTGATGTGAATGGGGCAGTGTAATATGGTACTGTGATGTGAATGGGGCAGTGTAATCTTGTATTGTGATGTGAATGGGGCAGTCAGTGTAATCTTGTATTGTGATGTGAATTGGGCAGTCAGTGTAATCTGGTACTGTGGTGTGAATGGGGCAGTAAGTGTAATCTGGTACTGTGGTGTGAATGGGGCAGTCAGTGTAATCTGGTACTGTGATGTGAATGGGGCAGTCAGTGTAATCTGGTACTGTGATGTGAATGGGGCAGTCAGTGTAATCTGGTACTGTGATGTTAATGGGGCAGTCAGTGTAATCTGGTACTGTTATGTGAATGGGGCAGTCAGTGTAATCTGGTACTGTGATGTGAATGGGGCAGAGTAATCTGGCATTGTGATGTGAATGGGGCAGGCAGTGTAATCTGGTACTGTGGTGTGAATTGGGCAGTCAGTGTAATCTGATATTGTGATGCGAATGGGGGCAGTGTAATCTGGTACTGTGATGTGAATGGGGCAGTCAGTGTAATCTGGTACTGTGATGTGAATGGGGGCAGTATAATCTGGTACTGTGATGTGAATGGGGGCAGTGTAATCTGGTACTGTGATGTGAATGGGGCAGTCTGTGTAATCTGGTACTGTGATGTGAATGGGGCAGTCAGTGTAATCTGGTACTGTGATGTGAATGGGGGCAGTATAATCTGGTACTGTGATGTGAATGGGGGCAGTATAATCTGGTACTGTGATGTGAATGGGGGCAGTGTAATATGGTGCTGTGATGTGAATTGGGCAGTCAGTGTAATCTGATACAGTGGTGTGAATGGGGGCAGTATAATCTGGTACTGTGATGTGAATGGGGGCAGTATAATCTGGTACTGTGATGTGAATGGGGGCAGTGTAATATGGTACTGTGATGTGAATGGGGCAGTATAATCTGATGCTGTGAATCTGGTACTGTGATGTGAATGGGGGCAGTGTAATCTGGTACTGTGATGTGAATGGGGCAGTGTAATCTGGTACTGTGATGTGAATGGGGCAGTGTAATCTGATGCTGTGATGTGAATTGGGCAGTCAGTGTAATCTGGTACTGTGATGTGAATGGGGGCAGTATAATCTGGTACTGTGATGTGAATGGGGCAGTGTAATCTTGTATTGTGATGTGAATGGGGCAGTCAGTGTAATCTGATATGTGATGTGAATGGGGCAGTATAATCTGGTACTGTGATGTGAATGGGGCAGTATAATCTGGTACTGATGACTGTGATGAATGGGGCAGTGTAATCTTGTATTGTGATGTGAATGGGGCAGTCAGTGTAATCTGGTACTGTGTGTGAATGGGCCAGTCAGTGTAATCTGGTACTGTGATGTGAATGGGGGCAGTGTAATCTGGTACTGTGGTGTGAATGGGGGTAGTGTAATCTGGTACTGTGATGTGAATGGGGCAGTCAGTGTAATCTGGTACTGTGATGTGAATGGGGGCAGTGTAATCTGGTACTGTGATGTGAATCGGGCAGTGTAATCTGGTACTGTGATGTGAATGGGGCAGTCAGTGTAATCTGGTACTGTGATGTGAATGGGGCAGTCAGTGTAATCTGGTACTGTGATGTGAATGGGGCAGTGTAATCTGGTACTGTGATGTGAATGGGGCAGTCAGTGTAATCTGGCACTGTGATGTGAATGGGGCAGTATAATCTGGTACTGTGATGTGAATGGGGCAGTCTGTAATCTGGTACTTTGATGTGAATGGGGCAGTGTAATATGGTACTGTGATGTGAATGGGGCAGTGTAATCTTGTATTGTGATGTGAATGGGGCAGTCAGTGTAATCTTGTATTGTGATGTGAATTGGGCAGTCAGTGTAATCTGGTACTGTGGTGTGAATGGGGCAGTAAGTGTAATCTGGTACTGTGGTGTGAATGGGGCAGTCAGTGTAATCTGGTACTGTGATGTGAATGGGGCAGTCAGTGTAATCTGGTACTGTGATGTGAATGGGGCAGTCAGTGTAATCTGGTACTGTGATGTTAATGGGGCAGTCAGTGTAATCTGGTACTGTTATGTGAATGGGGCAGTCAGTGTAATCTGGTACTGTGATGTGAATGGGGCAGTTAGTGTAATCTGGTACTGTGATGTGAATGGGGGCAGTGTAATCTGGTACTGTGATGTGAATGGGGCAGGCAGTGTAATCTGGTACTGTGGTGTGAATTGGGCAGTCAGTGTAATCTGATATTGTGATGTGAATGGGGGCAGTGTAATATGGTACTGTGATGTGAATGGGGCAGTCAGTGTAATCTGGTACTGTGGTGTGAATGGGGGCAGTATAATCTGGTACTGTGATGTGAATGGGGGCAGTATAATCTGGTACTGTGATGTGAATGGGGCAGTGTAATATGGTGCTGTGATGTGAATTGGGCAGTCAGTGTAATCTGGTACTGTGGTGTGAATGGGGGCAGTATAATCTGGTACTGTGATGTGAATGGGGGCAGTATAATCTGGTACTGTGATGTGAATGGGGGCAGTGTAATATGGTACTGTGATGTGAATGGGGGCAGTATAATCTGATGCTGTGATGTGAATGGGGCAGTCAGTGTAATCTTGTATTGTGATGTGAATGGGGGAGTGTAATCTGGTACTGTGATGTGAATGGGGCAGCAGTGTAATCTGGTACTGTGATGTGAATGGGGGCAGTGTAATCTGATGCTGTGATGTGAATTGGGCAGTCAGTGTAATCTGGTACTGTGATGTGAATGGGGGCAGTATAATCTGGTACTGTGATGTGAATGGGGCAGTGTAATCTTGTATTGTGATGTGAATGGGGCAGTCAGTGTAATCTGATATTGTGATGCGAATTGGGGCAGTATAATCTGGTACTGTGATGTGAATGGGGCAGTATAATCTGGTACTCTGATGTGTAATCTGGTACTGTGATGTGAATGGGGCAGTGTAATCTGGTACTGTGATGTGAATGGGGCAGTCAGTAATCTGGTACTGTGATGTGAATGGGCCAGTCAGTGTAATCTGGTACTGTGATGTGAATGGGGGCAGTGTAATCTGGTACTGTGGTGTGAATGGGGGCAGTATAATCTGGTACTGTGATGTGAATGGGGGCAGTGTAATCTGGTACTGTGATGTGAATGGGGGCAGTGTAATCTGGTACTGTGATGTGAATGGGGGCAGTGTAATCTGGTACTGTGATGTGAATGGGGGATGTGTAATCTTGTATTGTGATGTGAATGGGGCAGTGTAATCTGGTACTGTGATGTGAATGGGGCAGTGTAATATGGTACTGTGATGTGAATGGGGCAGTCTGTAATCTGGTACTTTGATGTGAATGGGGCAGTGTAATCTTGTATTGTGATGTGAATGGGGCAGTCAGTGTAATCTGGTACTGTGATGTGAATGGGGCAGTCAGTGTAATCTTGTATTGTGATGTGAATGGGGCAGTCAGTGTAATCTGGTACTGTGATGTGAATGGGGCAGTCAGTGTAATCTGGTACTGTGATGTGAATGGGGCAGTCAGTGTAATCTGGTACTGTGATGTGAATGGGGCAGTCAGTAATCTGGTACTGTGATGTGAATGGGGCAGTCAGTGTAATCTGGTACTGTGATGTTAATGGGGCAGTCAGTGTAATCTGGTACTGTTATGTGAATGGGGCAGTCAGTGTAATCTGGTACTGTGATGTGAATGGGGCAGTTAGTGTAATCTGGTACTGTGATGTGAATGGGGCAGTGCAATCTTGTATTGTGATATGAATGGGGCAGTCAGTGTAATCTGGTACTGTGATGTGAATGGGTCAGTCAGTGTAATCTGGTACTGTGGTGTGAATGGGGCAGTCAGTGTAATCTGGTACTGTGGTGTGAATGGGGCAGTCAGTGTAATCTGGTACTGTGATGTGAATGGGGCAGTCAGTGTAATCTGATACTGTGATGTGAATGGGGCAGTCAGTAATCTGGTACTGTGATGTGAATGGGGCAGTCAGTGTAATCTGGTACTGTGATGTGAATGGGGCAGTCAGTGTAATCTGATACTGTGATGTGAATTGGGCAGTCAGTGTAATCTGGTACTGTGATGTGAATGGGGCAGTGCAATCTTGTATTGTGATGTGAATGGGGCAGTCAGGTAATCTGATACTGTGATGTAATGGGGCAGAGTAATCTGGCATTGTGATGTGAATGGGGCAGTCAGTGTAATCTGGTACTGTGATGTGAATGGGGGCAGTCAGTGTAATCTGGTATTGTGATGTGAATGGGGCAGTGTAATCTGGTACTGTGATGTGAATGGGGCAGTCAGTGTAATCTGGTACTGTGGTGTGAATTGGGCAGTCAGTGTAATCTGATATTGTGATGTGAATTGGGGCAGTATAATCTGGTACTGTGATGTGAATGGGGCAGTACTCTGATGTGTAATCTGGTACTGTGATGTGAATGGGGCAGTGTAATCTTGTATTGTGATGTGAATGGGGCAGTGTGTAATCTGGTACTGGGGCAGTCAGTGTAATCTGGTACTGTGATGTGAATGGGGGTCAGTGTAATCTGGTACTGTGATGTGAATGGGGGGGAGTGTAATCTGGTACTGTGATGTGAATGGGGCAGTCAGTGTAATCTGGTACTGTGATGTGAATGGGGGCAGTGTAATCTGGTACTGTGATGTGAATGGGGCAGTGTAATCTGGTACTGTGAATGGGGCATGTGGTACTGTGATGTGAATGGGGCAGTCAGTGTAATCTGGTACTGTGATGTGAATGGGGCAGTGTAATCTTGTAGTGATGTGAATCTGGTACTGTGATGTGAATGGGGCAGTATAATCTGGTACTGTGATGTGAATGGGGCAGTCAATCTGGTGATAATCAGTGTAATATGGTACTGTGATGTGAATGGGGCAGTGTAATCTGGTATTGTGATGTGAATGGGGCAGTCAGTGTAATCTGGTACTGTGATGTGAATGGGGCAGTCAGTGTAATCTGGTACTGTGATGTGAATGGGGCAGTCAGTGTAATCTGGTACTGTGGTGTGAATGGGGCAGTCAGTGTAATCTGGTACTGTGATGTGAATGGGGCAGTCAGTGTAATCTGGTACTGTGATGTGAATGGGGCAGTCAGTGTAATCTGGTACTGTGATGTGAATGGGGCAGTCAGTGTAATCTGGTACTGTGATGTGAATGGGGCAGTCAGTGTAATCTGGTACTGTGATGTGAATGGGGCAGTCAGTGTAATCTGGTACTGTGATGTGAATGGGGCAGTGTAATCTGGTACTGTGATGTGAATGGGGCAGTGTAATCTGGTACTGTGATGTGAATGGGGCAGTCAGTGTAATCTGGTACTGTGATGTGAATGGGGGTCAGTGTAATCTGGTACTGTGATGTGAATGGGGCAGTCAGTAATCTGGTACTGTGATGTGAATGGGGGCAGTATAATCTGGTACTGTGATGTGAATGGGGCAGTCAGTGTAATCTGGTACTGTGATGTGAATGGGGGCAGTGTAATATGGTACTGTGATGTGAATGGGGCAGTCAGTGTAATCTGGTACTGTGGTGTGAATGGGGGCAGTATAATCTGGTACTGTGATGTGAATGGGGGCAGTATAATCTGGTACTGTGATGTGAATGGGGGCAGTGTAATATGGTGCTGTGATGTGAATTGGGCAGTCAGTGTAATCTGGTACTGTGGTGTGAATGGGGCAGTATAATCTGGTACTGTGATGTGAATGGGGGCAGTATAATCTGGTACTGTGATGTGAATGGGGGCAGTGTAATATGGTACTGTGATGTGAATGGGGGCAGTATAATCTGATGCTGTGATGTGAATGGGGCAGTCAGTGTAATCTGGTACTGTGATGTGAATGGGGGCAGTGTAATCTGGTACTGTGATGTGAATGGGGCAGTGTAATCTGGTACTGTGGTGTGAATCTGTGTAATCTGATGCTGTGATGTGAATGGGGCAGTCAGTGTAATCTGGTACTGTGATGTGAATGGGGGCAGTATAATCTGGTACTGTGATGTGAATGGGGCAGTGTGTGAATCTGGTAATCTGTGATGTGAATGGGGCAGTCAGTGTAATCTGGTACTGTGATGTGAATGGGGGCAGTATAATCTGGTACTGTGATGTGAATGGGGGCAGTGTAATCTGGTACTGTGATGTGAATGGGGGCAGTGTAATCTGGTACTGTGATGTGAATGGGGCAGTCAGTGTAATCTGGTACTGTGGTGTGAATGGGGGCAGTATAATCTGGTACTGTGATGTGAATGGGGGCAGTATAATCTGGTACTGTGATGTGAATGGGGGCAGTGTAATATGGTGCTGTGATGTGAATTGGGCAGTCAGTGTAATCTGGTACTGTGGTGTGAATGGGGGCAGTATAATCTGGTACTGTGATGTGAATGGGGGCAGTATAATCTGGTACTGTGATGTGAATGGGGGCAGTGTAATCTGGTACTGTGATGTGAATGGGGCAGTCAGTGTAATCTGGTACTGTGGTGTGAATGGGGCAGTCAGTGTAATCTGGTACTGTGATGTGAATGGGGCAGTCAGTGTAATCTGGTACTGTGATGTGAATGGGGCAGTCAGTGTAATCTGGTACTGTGATGTGAATGGGGCAGTCAATGTAATCTGGTACTGTGATGTGAATGGGGGTCAGTGTAATCTGGTACTGTGATGTGAATGGGGCAGTCAGGGGGTACTGTGATGTGAATGGGGCAGTTAGTAATCTGGTACTGTGATGTTAATGGGGCAGTGTAATCTGGTATGTGATGTGAATGGGGCAGTCAGTGTAATCTGGTACTGTGATGTGAATGGGGCAGTGTAATCTGGCATTGTGATAATGGGGCAGTGTGTAATCTGTACTGTGGTGTGAATGGGGCAGTCAGTGTAATCTGGTACTGTGATGTGAATGGGGGCAGTGTAATCTGGTACTGTGATGTGAATGGGGCAGTCAGTGTAATCTGGTACTGTGATGTGAATGGGGGCAGTGTAATCTGGTATTGTGATGAATGGGGCAGTATAATCTGGTACTGTGATGTGAATGGGGCAGTATAATCTGGTACTGTGGTATGTGAAATGGGGCAGTGTAATCTGGTACTGTGATGTGAATGGGGCAGTCAGTGTAATCTGGTACTGTGTGTGAATGGGCAGTCAGTGTAATCTGGTACTGTGATGTGAATGGGGGCAGTGTAATCTGGTACTGTGATGTGAATGGGGGTAGTGTAATCTGGTACTGTGATGTGAATGGGGCAGTGTAATCTGGTACTGTGATGTGAATGGGGCAGTGTGTAATCTGGTACTGTGATGTGAATGGGGCAGTCAGTGTAATCTGGTACTGTGATGTGAATGGGGCAGTGTAATCTTGTATTGTGTGTAATCTGGTACTGTGATGTGAATGGGGCAGTGTAATCTGGTACTGTGATGTGAATGGGGCAGTCAGTGTAATCTGGTACTGTGATGTGAATGGGGCAGTCATGTAATCTGGTACTGTGGTGTGAATGGGGCAGTATAATCTGGTACTGTGATGTGAATGGGGGCAGTATAATCTGGTACTGTGATGTGAATGGGGGCAGTGTAATATGGTACTGTGATGTGAATGGGGGCAGTATAATCTGGTACTGTGATGTGAATGGGGGCAGTGTAATCTGGTACTGTGATGTGAATGGGGCAGTCTGTGTAATCTGGTACTGTGATGTGAATGGGGCAGTCAGTGTAATCTGGTACTGTGATGTGAATGGGGGCAGTATAATCTGGTACTGTGATGTGAATGGGGGCAGTGTAATCTGGTACTGTGATGTGAATGGGGGCAGTGTAATCTGGTACTGTGATGTGAATGGGGCAGTCAGTGTAATCTGGTACTGTGATGTGAATGGGGCAGTATAATCTGGTACTCTGATGTGTAATCTGGTACTGTGATGTGAATGGGGCAGTGTAATCTTGTATTGTGATGTGAATGGGGCAGTCAGTGTAATCTGGTACTGTGATGTGAATGGGGCAGTCAGTGTAATCTGGTACTGTGATGTGAATGGGGGATGTGTAATCTTGTATTGTGATGTGAATGGGGCAGTGTAATCTGGTACTGTGATGTGAATGGGGCAGTGTAATATGGTACTGTGATGTGAATGGGGCAGTGTAATCTTGTATTGTGATGTGAATGGGGCAGTCAGTGTAATCTGGTACTGTGATGTGAATGGGCAGTCAGTGTAATCTGGTACTGTGATGTGAATGGGGCAGTATAATCTGGTACTGTGATGTGAATGGGGGCAGTATAATCTGGTACTGTGATGTGAATGGGGGCAGTGTAATATGGTGCTGTGATGTGAATTGGGCAGTCAGTGTAATCTGGTACTGTGGTGTGAATGGGGGCAGTATAATCTGGTACTGTGATGTGAATGGGGCAGTATAATCTGGTACTGTGATGTGAATGGGGGCAGTGTAATATGGTACTGTGATGTGAATGGGGGCAGTATAATCTGGTACTGTGATGTGAATGGGGGCAGTGTAATCTGGTACTGTGATGTGAATGGGGCAGTCTGTGTAATCTGGTACTGTGATGTGAATGGGGCAGTCAGTGTAATCTGGTACTGTGATGTGAATGGGGGCAGTATAATCTGGTACTGTGATGTGAATGGGGGCAGTGTAATCTGGTACTGTGGTGTGAATGGGGCAGTCAGTGTAATCTGGTACTGTGGTGTGAATGGGGCAGTCAGTGTAATCTGGTACTGTGATGTGAATGGGGCAGTCAGTGTAATCTGGTACTGTGATGTGAATGGGGGCAGTATAATCTGGTACTGTGATGTGAATGGGGCAGTGTAATCTGGTACTGTGATGTGAATGGGGCAGTCAGTGTAATCTGGTACTGTGATGTGAATGGGGGCAGTATAGTCTGGTACTGTGATGTGAATGGGGGCAGTGTAATCTGGTACTGTGATGTGAATGGGGGCAGTGTAATCTGATGCTGTGATGTGAATTGGGCAGTCAGTGTAATCTTGTATTGTGATGTGAATGGGGCAGTCAGTGTAATCTGGTGATGTGAATGGGGCAGTCAGTGTAATCTGGTACTGTGATGTGAATGGGGGCAGTATAATCTGGTACTGTGATGTGAATGGGGGCAGTGTAATCTGGTATTGTGATGTGAATGGGGGCAGTGTAATATGGTACTGTGATGTGAATGGGGCAGTCAGTGTAATCTGGTACTGTGGTGTGAATGGGGGCAGTATAATCTGGTACTGTGATGTGAATGGGGCAGTATAATCTGGTAATGGAATGGGGGCAGTATAATCTGGTACTGTGATGTGAATGGGGGCAGTGTAATCTGGTACTGTGATGTGAATGGGGGTCAGTGTAATCTGGTACTGTGATGTGAATGGGGCAGTCATAATCTGGTACTGTGATGTGAATGGGGGCAGTATAATCTGGTACTGTGATGTGAATGGGGGCAGTGTAATCTGGTACTGTGATGTGAATGGGGGCAGTGTAATCTGATGCTGTGATGTGAATTGGGCAGTCAGTGTAATCTGGTACTGTGATGTGAATGGGGGCAGTATAATCTGGTACTGTGATGTGAATGGGGGCAGTGTAATCTGGTATTGTGATGTGAATGGGGGCAGTGTAATATGGTACTGTGATGTGAATGGGGCAGTCAGTGTAATCTGGTACTGTGGTGTGAATGGGGGCAGTATAATCTGGTACTGTGATGTGTAATCTGGTACTGTGGTGTGAATGGGGCAGTGTAATCTTGTATTGTGATGTGAATGGGGCAGTCAGTGTAATCTGGTACTGTGGTGTGAATTGGGCAGTCAGTGTAATCTGATATTGTGATGCGAATGGGGGCAGTGTAATCTGGTACTGTGATGTGAATGGGGCAGTCAGTGTAATTTGGTACTGTGGTGTGAATTGGGCAGTCAATGTAATCTGATATTGTGATGCGAATTGGGGCAGTATAATCTGGTACTGTGATGTGAATGGGGCAGTATAATCTGGTACTGTGATGTGTAATCTGGTACTGTGATGTGAATGGGGCAGTGTAATCTTGTATTGTGATGTGAATGGGGCAGTCAGTGTAATCTGGTACTGTAGTGTGAATGGGCCAGTCAGTGTAATCTGGTACTGTGATGTGAATGGGGCAGTCAGTGAAATCTGGTACTGTGGTGTGAATGGGGCAGTCAGTGAAATCTGGTACTGTGATGTGAATGGGGCAGCATAATCTGGTACTGTGATGTGAATGGGCAGTCAGTGTAATCTGGTACTGTGATGTGAATGGGGCAGTCAGTGTGATCTTGTACTGTGATGTGAATGGGGCAGTCAGTGTAATCTGGTACTGTGGTGTGAATGGGGCAGTCAGTGAAATCTGGTAATGTGGTGTGAATGGGGGCAGTTTAATCTGGTACTGTGCTGTGAATGGGGCAGTCAGTGTAATCAGGTACTGTGATGTGAATGGGGCAGTCAGTATAATCTGGTACTGTGATGTGAATGGGGCAGTCAGTGTAATCTGGTACTGTGATGTGAATGGGGCAGTCAGTGTAATCTGGTACTGTGGTGTGAATGGGGCAGTCAGTGTAATCTGGTACTGTGGTGTGAATGGGGCAGTCAGTGTAACATTGTATTGTGATGTGAATGGGGCAGAGTGTAATCTGGTACTGTGATGTGAATGGGGCTGGGTACTGTGGTGTGAATGGGGCAGTCTGTGTAATCTGGTACTGTGATGTGAATGGGGCAGTCAGTGTAATCTGGTACTGTGATGTGAATGGGGCAGTATAATCTGGTACTGTGATGTGAATGGGGGCAGTGTAATCTGGTACTGTGATGTGAATGGGGGCAGTGTAATCTGGTGATGTGATGTGAATGGGCAGTCAGTGTAATCTGGTACTGTGGTGTGAATGGGGCAGTATAATCTGGTACTGTGATGTGAATGGGGGCAGTATAATCTGGTACTGTGATGTGAATGGGGGCAGTATAATCTGGTACTGTGATGTGAATGGGGGTCAGTGTAATCTGGTACTGTGATGTGAATGGGGCAGTATAATCTGGTACTGTGATGTGAATGGGGCAGTCAGTGTAATCTGGTACTGTGATGTGAATGGGGGCAGTGGTGTGATGTGAATGGGGGCAGTGTAATCTGGTACTGTGATGTGAATGGGGGCAGTGTAATCTGATGCTGTGATGTGAATTGGGCAGTCAGTGTAATCTGGTACTGTGATGTGAATGGGGGCAGTATAATCTGGTACTGTGATGTGAATGGGGGCAGTGTAATCTGGTACTGTGATGTGAATGGGGCAGTGTAATCTGGTACTGTGATGTGAATGGGGCAGTCAGTGTAATCTGGTACTGTGATGTGAATGGGGCAGTCAGTGTAATCTGGTACTGTGATGTGAATGGGGCAGTCAGTGTAATCTGGTACTGTGATGTGAATGGGGGCAGTGTAATCTGGTACTGTGATGTGAATGGGGCAGTCAGTGTAATCTGGTACTGTGATGTGAATGGGGCAGTCAGTGTAATCTGGTACTGTGATGTGAATGGGGCAGTATAATCTGGTACTGTGATGTGAATGGGGCAGTATAATCTGGTACTGTGGTACTGTGATGTGAATGGGGCAGTGTAATCTGTATTGTGATGTGAATGGGGCAGTCAGTGTAATCTGGTACTGTGATGTGAATGGGGCAGTCAGTGTAATCTGGTACTGTGATGTGAATGGGGCAGTGTAATCTTGTATTGTGATGTGAATGGGGCAGTGTAATCTGGTACTGTGATGTGAATGGGGGCAGTATAATCTGGTACTGTGATGTGAATGGGGGCAGTGTAATATGGTGCTGTGATGTGAATTGGGCAGTCAGTGTAATCTGATACAGTGGTGTGAATGGGGGCAGTATAATCTGGTACTGTGATGTGAATGGGGGCAGTATAATCTGGTACTGTGATGTGAATGGGGGCAGTGTAATATGGTACTGTGATGTGAATGGGGGCAGTATAATCTGGTACTGTGATGTGAATGGGGGCAGTGTAATCTGGTACTGTGATGTGAATGGGGCAGTCTGTGTAATCTGGTACTGTGATGTGAATGGGGCAGTCAGTGTAATCTGGTACTGTGATGTGAATGGGGGCAGTATAATCTGGTACTGTGATGTGAATGGGGGCAGTGTAATCTGGTACTGTGATGTGAATGGGGCAGTCAGTGTAATCTGGTACTGTGGTGTGAATGGGGCAGTCAGTGTAATCTGGTACTGTGATGTGAATGGGGCAGTCAGTGTAATCTGGTACTGTGATGTGAATGGGGCAGTATAATCTGGTACTCTGATGTGTAATCTGGTACTGTGATGTGAATGGGGCAGTCAGTGTAATCTGGTACTGTGATGAATGGGCCAGTCAGTGTAATCTGGTACTGTGATGTGAATGGGGGCAGTGTAATCTGGTACTGTGATGTGAATGGGGCAGTCAGTGTAATCTGGTACTGTGATGTTAATGGGGCAGTGTAATCTGGTACTGTGATGTGAATGGGGGCAGTGTAATCTGGTACTGTGATGTGAATGGGGCAGTCTGTGTAATCTGGTACTGTGATGTGAATGGGGGCAGTGTAATCTGGTAGTGAATGGGGCAATCTGGTACTGTGATGTGAATCTGGTACTGGGTGAATGGGGCAGTATAATCTGGTACTGTGATGTGAATGGGGGCAGTGTAATCTGGTACTGTGATGTGAATGGGGGTCTGGGTACTGTGATGTGAATGGGGGCAGTCTGGTACTGTGATGTGAATGGGGGCAGTGTAATCTGGTACTGTGATGTGAATGGGGCAGTCAGTGTAATCTGGTACTGTGATGTGAATGGGGCAGTCAGTGTAATCTGGTACTGTGATGTGAATGGGGGCAGTGTAATCTGGTACTGTGATGTGAATGGGGCAGTGTAATCTGGTACTGTGATGTGAATCTGTGTAATCTGGTACTGTGGTGTGAATGGGGCAGTCAGTGTAATCTGGTACTGTGATGTGAATGGGGCAGTCAGTGTAATCTGGTACTGTGATGTGAATGGGGGCAGTATAGTCTGGTACTGTGATGTGAATGGGGGCAGTGTAATCTGGTACTGTGATGTGAATGGGGCAGTCAGTGTAATCTGGTACTGTGATGTGAATGGGGGCAGTATAGTCTGGTACTGTGATGTGAATGGGGGCAGTGTAATCTGGTACTGTGATGTGAATGGGGGCAGTGTAATCTGATGCTGTGATGTGAATTGGGCAGTCAGTGTAATCTTGTATTGTGATGTGAATGGGGCAGTCAGTGTAATCTGGTGATGTGAATGGGGCAGTCAGTGTAATCTGGTACTGTGATGTGAATGGGGCAGTATAATCTGGTACTGTGATGTGAATGGGGGCAGTGTAATCTGGTATTGTGATGTGAATGGGGGCAGTGTAATATGGTACTGTGATGTGAATGGGGCAGTCAGTGTAATCTGGTACTGTGGTGTGAATGGGGGCAGTATAATCTGGTACTGTGATGTGAATGGGGCAGTATAATCTGGTACTGTGATGTGAATGGGGGCAGTATAATCTGGTACTGTGATGTGAATGGGGGCAGTGTAATATGGTACTGTGATGTGAATGGGGGCAGTATAATCTGATGCTGTGTTGTGAATGGGGCAGTCAGTGTAATCTGGTACTGTGATGTGAATGGGGGCAGTATAATCTGGTTCTGTGATGTGAATGGGGGCAGTGTAATCTGGTACTGTGATGTGAATGGGGGCAGTGTAATCTGATGCTGTGATGTGAATTGGGCAGTCAGTGTAATCTGGTACTGTGATGTGAATGGGGGCAGTATAATCTGGTACTGTGATGTGAATGGGGGCAGTGTAATCTGGTACTGTGATGTGAATGGGGGCAGTGTAATCTGGTACTGTGATGTGAATGGGGCAGTCAGTGTAATCTGGTACTGTGATGTGAATGGGGCAGTATAATCTGGTACTGTGATGTGAATGGGGCAGTGTAATCTTGTATTGTGATGTGAATGGGGCAGTCAGTGTAATCTGGTACTGTGGTGTGAATTGGGCAGTCAGTGTAATCTGATATTGTGATGCGAATGGGGGCAGTGTAATCTGGTACTGTGATGTGAATGGGGCAGTCAGTGTAATTTGGTACTGTGGTGTGAATTGGGCAGTCAATGTAATCTGATATTGTGATGCGAATTGGGGCAGTATAATCTGGTACTGTGATGTGAATGGGGCAGTATAATCTGGTACTGTGATGTGTAATCTGGTACTGTGATGTGAATGGGGCAGTGTAATCTTGTATTGTGATGTGAATGGGGCAGTCAGTGTAATCTGGTACTGTAGTGTGAATGGGCCAGTCAGTGTAATCTGGTACTGTGATGTGAATGGGGCAGTCAGTGAAATCTGGTACTGTGGTGTGAATGGGGCAGTCAGTGAAATCTGGTACTGTGATGTGAATGGGGCAGCATAATCTGGTACTGTGATGTGAATGGGCAGTCAGTGTAATCTGGTACTGTGATGTGAATGGGGCAGTCAGTGTGATCTTGTACTGTGATGTGAATGGGGCAGTCAGTGTAATCTGGTACTGTGGTGTGAATGGGGCAGTCAGTGAAATCTGGTAATGTGGTGTGAATGGGGGCAGTTTAATCTGGTACTGTGCTGTGAATGGGGCAGTCAGTGTAATCAGGTACTGTGGTGTGAATGGGGCAGTCAGTGTAACATTGTATTGTGATGTGAATGGGGCAGTCAGTGTTATCTTGTATTGTGATGTGAATGGGGGCAGTGTAATCTGGTACTGTGGTGTGAATGGGGCAGTCAGTGTAATCTGGTACTGTGGTGTGAATGGGGCAGTCAGTGTAACCTGGTATTGTGATGTGAATGGGGGCAGTATAATCTGGTACTGTGATGTGAATGGGGCAGTGTAATCTGGTACTGTGATGTGAATGGGGCAGTCTGTGTAATCTGGTACTGTGATGTGAATGGGGCAGTCAGTGTAATCTGGTACTGTGATGTGAATGGGGGCAGTATAATCTGGTACTGTGATGTGAATGGGGGCAGTGTAATCTGGTACTGTGATGTGAATGGGGGCAGTGTAATCTGGTGATGTGATGTGAATTGGGCAGTCAGTGTAATCTGGTACTGTGATGTGAATGGGGGCAGTATAATCTGGTACTGTGATGTGAATGGGGGCAGTATAATCTGGTACTGTGATGTGAATGGGGGCAGTGTAATCTGGTACTGTGATGTGAATGGGGGCAGTGTAATATGGTACTGTGATGTGAATGGGGGCAGTATAATCTGATGCTGTGATGTGAATGGGGCAGTCAGTGTAATCTGGTACTGTGATGTGAATGGGGGCAGTATAATCTGGTACTGTGATGTGAATGGGGGCAGTGTAATCTGGTACTGTGATGTGAATGGGGGCAGTGTAATCTGATGCTGTGATGTGAATTGGGCAGTCAGTGTAATCTGGTACTGTGATGTGAATGGGGGCAGTATAATCTGGTACTGTGATGTGAATGGGGGCAGTGTAATCTGGTATTGTGATGTGAATGGGGGCAGTGTAATATGGTACTGTGATGTGAATGGGGCAGTCAGTGTAATCTGGTACTGTGGTGTGAATGGGGGCAGTATAATCTGGTACTGTGATGTGTAATCTGGTACTGTGGTGTGAATGGGGCAGTGTAATCTTGTATTGTGATGTGAATGGGGCAGTCAGTGTAATCTGGTACTGTGGTGTGAATTGGGCAGTCAGTGTAATCTGATATTGTGATGCGAATGGGGGCAGTGTAATCTGGTACTGTGATGTGAATGGGGCAGTCAGTGTAATTTGGTACTGTGGTGTGAATTGGGCAGTCAATGTAATCTGATGTGATGCGAATGGGGCAGTATAATCTGGTACTGTGATGTGAATGGGGCAGTATAATCTGGTACTGTGATGTGTAATCTGGTACTGTGATGTGAATGGGGCAGTGTAATCTGGTACTGTGATGTGAATGGGGCAGTCAGTGTAATCTGGTACTGTAGTGTGAATGGGGCAGTCAGTGTAATCTGGTACTGTGATGTGAATGGGGCAGTCAGTGAAATCTGGTACTGTGGTGTGAATGGGGCAGTCAGTGAAATCTGGTACTGTGATGTGAATGGGGCAGCATAATCTGGTACTGTGATGTGAATGGGCAGTCAGTGTAATCTGGTACTGTGATGTGAATGGGGCAGTCAGTGTGATCTTGTACTGTGATGTGAATGGGGCAGTCAGTGTAATCTGGTACTGTGGTGTGAATGGGGCAGTCAGTGAAATCTGGTAATGTGGTGTGAATGGGGGCAGTTTAATCTGGTACTGTGCTGTGAATGGGGCAGTCAGTGTAATCAGGTACTGTGGTGTGAATGGGGCAGTCAGTGTAACATTGTATTGTGATGTGAATGGGGGCAGTCAGTAATCTGGTATTGTGATGTGAATGGGGGCAGTGTAATCTGGTACTGTGGTGTGAATGGGGCAGTCAGTGTAATCTGGTACTGTGGTGTGAATGGGGCAGTCAGTGTAACATTGTATTGTGATGTGAATGGGGGATGTGTAATCTGGTACTGTGATGTGAATGGGGCAGTGTAATCTGGTACTGTGGTGTGAATGGGGCAGTCTGTGTAATCTGGTACTGTGATGTGAATGGGGCAGTCAGTGTAATCTGGTACTGTGATGTGAATGGGGGCAGTATAATATGGTACTGTGATGTGAATGGGGGCAGTGTAATCTGGTACTGTGATGTGAATGGGGGCAGTGTAATCTGGTGATGTGATGTGAATTGGGCAGTCAGTGTAATCTGGTACTGTGGTGTGAATGGGGGCAGTATAATCTGGTACTGTGATGTGAATGGGTCAGTCTGTGTAATCTGGTACTGTGATGTGAATGGGTCAGTCTGTGTAATCTGGTACTGTGATGTGAATGGGGCAGTGTAATCTGGTACTGTGATGTGAATGGGGCAGTCTGTGTAATCTGGTACTGTGATGTGAATGGGGCAGTCAGTGTAATCTGGTACTGTGATGAATGAATGGGGGTACTGTGAGAATGGGGGCAGTGTAATCTGGTACTGTGATGTGAATGGGGGCAGTGTAATCTGATGCTGTGATGTGAATTGGGCAGTCAGTGTAATCTGGTACTGTGATGTGAATGGGGGCAGTATAATCTGGTACTGTGATGTGAATGGGGCAGTGTAATCTGGTACTGTGATGTGAATGGGGCAGTCTGTGTAATCTGGTACTGTGATGTGAATGGGGCAGTCAGTGTAATCTGGTACTGTGATGTGAATGGGGGCAGTATAATCTGGTACTGTGATGTGAATGGGGGCAGTGTAATCTGGTACTGTGATGTGAATGGGGGCAGTGTAATCTGATGCTGTGATGTGAATTGGGCAGTCAGTGTAATCTGGTACTGTGATGTGAATGGGGGCAGTATAATCTGGTACTGTAATCTGGTAATCTGTGATGTGAATGGGGCAGTGTAATCTGGTACTGTGATGTGAATGGGGCAGTCAGTGTAATCTGGTACTGTGAATGGGGCAGTATAATCTGGTACTGTGATGTGAATGGGGGCAGTAATCTGGTACTGTGATGTGAATGGGGCAGTGTAATATGGTGCTGTGATGGGGCAGTCAGTAATCTGGTACTGTGATGTGAATGGGGGCAGTATAATCTGGTACTGTGATGTGAATCTGGTACTGTGATGTGAATGGGGGCAGTGTAATCTGGTACTGTGATGTGAATGGGGGCAGTATAATCTGGTACTGTGATGTGAATGGGGGCAGTGTAATCTGGTACTGTGATGTGAATGGGGCAGTCTGTGTAATCTGGTACTGTGATGTGAATGGGGCAGTCAGTGTAATCTGGTACTGTGATGTGAATGGGGCAGTATAATCTGGTACTGTGATGTGAATGGGGGCAGTATAATCTGGTACTGTGATGTGAATGGGGGCAGTGTAATCTGGTACTGTGATGTGAATGGGGCAGTCAGTGTAATCTGGTACTGTGATGTGAATGGGGGCAGTATAGTCTGGTACTGTGATGTGAATGGGGCAGTGTAATCTGGTACTGTGATGTGAATGGGCAGTCAGTGTAATCTGGTACTGTGATGTGAATGGGGCAGTGTAATCTGGTACTGTGATGTGAATGGGGTCAGTGTAATCTGGTACTGTGATGTGAATGGGGCAGATCTGGTACTGTACTGTGATGAATGGGGCAGTCAGTGTAATCTGGTACTGTGATGTGAATGGGGCAGTGTGAATCTGGTACTGTGGTGTGAATGGGGGCAGTGTAATCTGGTACTGTGATGTGAATGGGGCAGTCAGTGTAATCTGGTACTGTGATGTGAATGGGGCAGTCAGTGTAATCTGGTACTGTGATGTGAATGGGGCAGTCAGTGTAATCTGGTATTGTGATGTGAATGGGGCAGTGTAATCTGGTACTGTGATGTGAATGGGGCAGTCAGTGTAATCTGGTACTGTGATGTGAATGGGGCAGTCAGTGTAATTGTAATCTGTGGTGATGAATGGGGGAGTGTAATCTGGTACTGTGATGTGAATGGGGCAGTGTAATCTGGTACTGTGATGTGAATGGGGCAGTCTGTGTAATCTGGTACTGTGATGTGAATGGGGCAGTCAGTGTAATCTGGTACTGTGATGTGAATGGGGCAGTATAATCTGGTACTGTGATGTGAATGGGGGCAGTGTAATCTGGTACTGTGATGTGAATGGGGCAGTGTAATCTGGTAATGTGGGGCAGTCAGTGTAATCTGGTACTGTGGTGTGAATGGGGCAGTCTGGTACTGTGATGTGAATCTGGTACTGTGATGTAATCTGGTACTGTGATGTGAATGGGGCAGTGTAATCTGGTACTGTGATGTGAATGGGGCAGTCAGTGTAATCTGGTACTGTGATGTGAATGGGGCAGTCAGTGTAATCTGGTACTGTGATGTGAATGGGGGCAGTGTAATCTGGTACTGTGATGTGAATGGGGCAGTGTAATCTGGTGCTGTGATGTGAATGGGGCAGTCAGTGTAATCTGGTACTGTGATGTGAATGGGGCAGTATAATCTGGTACTGTGATGTGAATGGGGCTGTGTAATCTGGTACTGTGATGTGAATGGGGCAGTCAGTAATCTGGTACTGTGATGTGAATGGGGCAGTCAGTGTAATCTGGTACTGTGATGTGGGGGCAGTATAATCTGGTACTGTGATGTGAATGGGGGCAGTGTAATCTGGTACTGTGATGTGAATGGGGCAGTCAGTAATCTGGTACTGTGATGTGAATGGGGCAGTCAGTGTAATCTGGTACTGTGATGTGAATGGGGCAGTATAATCTGGTGATGTGAATGGGGGCTGTAATCTGGTATGATGTGAATGGGGGCAGTGTAATCTGGTACTGTGATGTGAATGGGGCAGTCAGTGTAATCTGGTACTGTGATGTGAATGGGGCAGTCAGTGTAATCTGGTACTGTGATGTGAATGGGGCAGTCAGTGTAATCTGGTACTGTGATGTGAATGGGGGCAGTGTAAATCTGTAATACTGTGATGTGAATGGGCAGTCAGTGTAATCTGGTACTGTGATGTGAATGGGGCAGTATAATCTGGTACTGTGATGAATGGGGCAGTCAGTAATCTGGTATTGTGAATTGGGCAGTGTGAATGGGGCAGTGTAATCTGGTACTGTGATGTGAATGGGGGCAGTATAATCTGGTACTGTGATGTGAATCTGGGTACTGTGATGTGAATGGGGCAGTCAGTGTAATCTGGTACTGTGATGTGAATGGGGCAGTCAGTAATCTGGTACTGTGATGTGAATGGGGGCAGTGTAATCTGGTACTGTGATGTGAATGGGGCAGTCTGTGTAATCTGGTACTGTGATGTGAATGGGGCAGTCAGTGTAATCTGGTACTGTGATGTGAATGGGGGCAGTATAATCTGGTACTGTGATGTGAATGGGGGCAGTATAATCTGGTACTGTGATGTGAATGGGGGCAGTGTAATCTGGTACTGTGGTGTGAATGGGGCAGTCAGTGTAATCTGGTACTGTGGTGTGAATGGGGCAGTCAGTGTAATCTGGTACTGTGATGTGAATGGGGCAGTCAGTGTAATCTGGTACTGTGATGTGAATGGGGCAGTCAGTGTAATCTGGTACTGTGATGTTAATGGGGCAGTGTAATCTGGTACTGTGATGTGAATGAGGCAGTCTGTGTAATCTGGTACTGTGATGTGAATGGGGGCAGTATAGTCTGGTACTGGTACAATGTGTAATCTGGTACTGTGATGTGAATGGGGCAGTCAGAATCTGGTACTGTGATGTGAATGGGGGCAGTATAATCTGGTACTGTGATACTGTGATGTGAATGGGGGCAGTGTAATCTGGTATGCTGTGATGTGAATGGGGGGTCAGTGTAATCTTGTATTGTGATGTGAATGGGGCAGTCAGTGTAATCTGGTGTGTGAATCTGGTAATCTGGTGTGATGTGAATGGGGGCAGTATAATCTGGTACTGTGATGTGAATGGGGGCAGTGTAATCTGGTACTGTGATGTGAATGGGGGCAGTGTAATCTGGTACTGTGATGTGAATGGGGCAGTCAGTGTAATCTGGTACTGTGGTGTGAATGGGGGCAGTATAATCTGGTACTGTGATGTGAATGGGGGCAGTATAATCTGGTACTGTGATGTGAATGGGGCAGTGTAATATGGTGCTGTGATGTGAATTGGGCAGTCAGTGTAATCTGGTACTGTGATGTGAATGGGGCAGTCAGTGTAATCTGGTACTGTGATGTGAATGGGGGCAGTATAATCTGGTTCTGTGATGTGAATGGGGGCAGTGTAATCTGGTACTGTGATGTGAATGGGGGCAGTGTAATCTGATGCTGTGATGTGAATTGGGCAGTCAGTGTAATCTGGTACTGTGATGTGAATGGGGCAGTACTGTGATGTGAATCTGGGTACTGTGATGTGAATGGGGGCAGTGTAATCTGGTACTGTGATGTGAATGGGGCAGTCAGTGTAATCTGGTACTGTGATGTGAATGGGGCAGTATAATCTGGTACTGTGATGTGAATGGGGCAGTGTAATCTGGTACTGTGAATGGGGCAGTGTAATCTGGTACTGTGATGTGAATGGGCAGTCAGGGGTCAGTGTAATCTGGTAATCTGGTACTGTGATGTGATGGGGGCAGTGTAATCTGGTACTGTGATGTGAATGAATGGGGCAATCAGTGTAATCTGGTACTGTGATGTGAATGGGGCAGTGTAATCTGGTACTGTGATGTGAATGGGGCAGTGTAATCTGGTACTGTGATGTGAATGGGGCAGTCAGTGTAATCTGGTACTGTGATGTGAATGGGGCAGTCAGTGTAATCTGGTACTGTGATGTGAATGGGGGCAGTAAATCTGGTACTGTGATGTGAATGGGGGCAGTATAATCTGGTACTGTGATGTGAATCAGTGTAATCTGGTGTGATGTGAATGGGGCAGTCAGTGTAATCTGATACTGTGGTGTGAATGGGGGCAGTATAATCTGGTACTGTGATGTGAATGGGGCAGTATAATCTGGTACTGTGATGTGAATGGGGCAGTATAATCTGGTACTGTGATGTGAATGGGGGCAATCTGGTACTGTGATGTGAATGGGGCAGTGTAATCTGGTACTGTGATGTGAATGGGGCAGTCAGTGTAATCTGGTACTGTGATGTGAATGGGGTCAGTGTAATCTGGTACTGTGATGTGAATGGGGGCAGTGTAATCTGGTACTGTGGTGTGAATGGGGCAGTCAGTGAAATCTGGTACTGTGATGTGAATGGGGCAGCATAATCTGGTACTGTGATGTGAATGGGCAGTCAGTGTAATCTGGTACTGTGATGTGAATGGGGCAGTCAGTGTGATCTTGTACTGTGATGTGAATGGGGCAGTCAGTGTAATCTGGTACTGTGCTGTGATTGGGCAGTTAGTGTAATCTGGTACTGTGGTGTGAATGGGGCAGTCAGTGAAATCTGGTACTGTGGTGTGAATGGGGGCAGTTTAATCTGGTACTGTGCTGTGAATGGGGCAGTCAGTGTAATCAGGTACTGTGATGTGAATGGGGCAGTCAGTATAATCTGGTACTGTGATGTGAATGGGGCAGTATAATCTGGTACTGTGGTGTGAATGGGGCAGTCAGTGTAATCTGGTACTGTGGTGTGAATGGGGCAGTCAGTGTAACATTGTATTGTGATGTGAATGGGGGATGTGTAATCTGGTACTGTGATGTGAATGGGGCAGTGTAATCTGGTACTGTGATGTGAATGGGGGCAGTGTAATCTGGTGCTGTGATGTGAATTGGGCAGTCAGTGTAATCTGGTACTGTGGTGTGAATGGGGGCAGTATAATCTGGTACTGTGATGTGAATGGGTCAGTCTGTGTAATCTGGTACTGTGATGTGAATGGGTCAGTCTGTGTAATCTGGTACTGTGATGTGAATGGGGCAGTGTAATCTGGTACTGTGATGTGAATGGGGCAGTCTGTGTAATCTGGTACTGTGATGTGAATGGGGCAGTCAGTGTAATCTGGTACTGTGATGTGAATGGGGGCAGTATAATCTGGTACTGTGATGTGAATGGGGGCAGTGTAATCTGGTACTGTGATGTGAATGGGGGCAGTGTAATCTGATGCTGTGATGTGAATTGGGCAGTCAGTGTAATCTGGTACTGTGATGTGAATGGGGCAGTGTAATCTTGTATTGTGATGTGAATGGGGCAGTCAGTGTAATCTGGTGATGTGAATGGGGCAGTCAGTGTAATCTGGTACTGTGATGTGAATGGGGGCAGTATAATCTGGTACTGTGATGTGAATGGGGGCAGTGTAATCTGGTATTGTGATGTGAATGGGGGCAGTGTAATATGGTACTGTGATGTGAATGGGGCAGTCAGTGTAATCTGGTACTGTGGTGTGAATGGGGGCAGTATAATCTGGTACTGTGATGTGAATGGGGGCAGTATAATCTGGTACTGTGATGTGAATGGGGCAGTGTAATATGGTACTGTGATGTGAATGGGGCAGTGTAATCCACCATTTTATTACGTTTGCAATTGCAACAAATAATCTGCTCAGACCCCAACCAAGGAACATCAAAAGTCGTGCTATAAATTCACAGACAACACAAAGATTCCTTGATGCCCTTCCAGCCTCCCTCTGCCTACCCAAGGACGCCAGAGGACAAAAATCCGTTAACCACCTAACTGAGTATCTCAATTTAACCTTGGTGATGCAGTTGCACCCTAAAAACTAAAAAAAATGTCTCATAAGAAACTAGCTCCCTGGTACACAGAAAATACCCGAGCTCTGAAGCAAGCTTCCAGAAAATTGGAACGGAAATGGCGCCACACCAAACTGGAAGTCTTCCGACTAGCTTGGAAGGACGGTACCGTGCAGTACCGAAGAGCCCTTACTGCTGCTCGATCATCCTATTTTTCTAACTTAATTGAGGAAAATAAGAACAATCCGAAATTCCTTTTTGATACTGTCGCAAAGCTAACTAAAAAGCAGCATTCCCCAAGAGAGGATGACTTCCACTTTAGCAGTGATAAATTCATGAACTTCTTTGAGGAAAAGATTATGATTATTAGAAAGCAAATTACGGACTCCTCTTTAAACCTGCGTATTCCTCCAAACCTCAGTTGTCCTGAGTCTGCACAACTCTGCCAGGACCTAGGATCAAGAGAGACGCTCAAGTCTTTTAGTACTATATCTCTTGACACAATGATGAAAATAATCATGGCCTCTAAACCTTCAAGCTGCATACTGGACCCTATTCCAACTAAACTACTGAAAGAGCTGCTTCCTGTGCTTGGCCCTCCTATGTTGAACATAATAAACGGCTCTCTATCCACTGGATGTGTACCAAACTCACTAAAAGTGGCAGTAATAAAGCCTCTCTTGAAAAAGCCAAACCTTGACCCAGAAAATATAAAAACTATCGGCCTATATCGAATCTTCCATTCCTCTCAAAAATTTTAGAGAAGGCTGTTGCGCAGCAACTCACTGCCTTCCTGAAGACAAACAATGTATACGAAATGCTTCAGTCTGGTTTTAGACCCCATCATAGCACTGAGACGGCACTTGTGAAGGTGGTAAATGACATTTTAATGGCAACGGACCGAGGCTCTGCATCTGTCCTCGTGCTCCTAGACCTTAGTGCTGCTTTTGATACCATCGATCACCACATTCTTTTGGAGAGATTGGAAACCCAAATTGGTCTACACGGACATGTTCTGGCCTGGTTTAGATCTTATCTGTCGGAAAGATATCAGTTTGTCTCTGTGAATGGTTTGTCCTCTGACAAATCAACTGTAAATTTCGGTGTTCCTCAAGGTTCTGTTTTAGGACCACTATTGTTTTCACTATATATTTTACCACTTGGGGATGTTATTCGAAAACATAATGTAAACTTTCACTGCTATGCGGATGACACACAGCTGTACATTTCAATGAAACATGGTGAAGCCCCAAAATTGCCCTCGCTAGAAGCATGTGTTTCAGACATAAGGAAGTGGATGGCTGCAAACTTTCTACTATTAAACTCGGACAAAACAGAGATGCTTGTTCTAGGTCCCAAGAAACAAAGAGATCTTCTGTTGAATCTGACAATTAATCTTAATGGTTGTACAGTCGTCTCAAATAAAACTGTGAAGGACCTCGGCGTTACTCTGGACCCTGATCTCTCTTTTGAAGAACATATCAAGACCATTTCAAGGACAGCTTTTTTCCATCTACGTAACATTGCAAAAATCAGAAACTTTCTGTCCAAAAATGATGCAGAAAAATTAATCCATGCTTTTGTCACTTCTAGGTTAGACTACTGCAATGCTCTATTTTCCGGCTACCCGGATAAAGCACTAAATAAACTTCAGTTAGTGCTGAATACGGCTGCTAGAATCCTGACTAGAACCAAAAAATTTGATCATATTACTCCAGTGCTAGCCTCTCTACACTGGCTTCCTGTCAAAGGAAGGGCTGATTTCAAGGTTTTACTGCTAACCTACAAAGCATTACATGGGCTTGCTCCTACCTATCTCTCTGATTTGGTCCTGCCGTACATACCTACACGTACGCTACGGTCACAAGACGCAGGCCTCCTAATTGTCCCTAGAATTTCTAAGCAAACAGCTGGAGGCAGGGCTTTCTCCTATAGAGCTCCATTTTTATGGAACGGTCTGCCTACCCATGTCAGAGACGCAAACTCGGTCTCAACCTTTAAGTCTTTACTGAAGACTCATCTCTTCAGTGGGTCATATGATTGAGTGTAGTCTGGCCCAGGAGTGGGAAGGTGAACGGAAAGGCTCTGGAGCAACGAACCGCCCTTGCTGTCTCTGCCTGGCCGATTCCCCTCTTTCCACTGGGATACTCTGCCTCTACCCTGTTACGGGGGCTGAGTCACTGGCTTACTGGGGCTCTCTCATGCCGTCCCTGGGGGTGCGTCACCTGGGTGGGTTGATTCACTGTTGTGGTCGGCCTGTCTGGGTTGGCGCCCCCCCCCTTGGGTTGTGGGCTATCTTTGTGGGCTATACTCGGCCTTGTCTCAGGATGGTAAGTTGGTGGTTGAAGATATCCCTCTAGTGGTGTGGGGGCTGTGCTTTGGAAAAGTGGGTGGGGTTATATCCTTCCTGTTTGGCCCTGTCCGGGGGTGTCCTCGGATGGGGCCACAGTGTCTCCTGACCTCTCCTGTCTCAGCCTCCAGTATTTATGCTGCATTAGTTTATGTGTCGGGGGGCTAGGGTCAGTTTGTTATATCTGGAGTACTTCTCCTGTCCTATTCGGTGTCCTGTGTGAATCTAAGTGTGCGTTCTCTAATTCTCTCCTTCTCTCTTTCTTTCTCTCTCTCGGAGGACCTGAGCCCTAGGACCATGCCCCAGGACTACCTGACATGATGACTCCTTGCTGTCCCCAGTCCACCTGGCCATGCTGCTGCTCCAGTTTCAACTGGCCTGGGCCCTAGGACCATGTCCCAGGACTACCTGACATGATGACTCCTTGCTGTCCCCAGTCCACCTGGCCATGCTGCTGCTCCAGTTTCAACTGTTCTGCCTTACTATTATTCAACCATGCTGGTCATTTATGAACATTTGAACATCTTGGCCACGTTCTGTTATAATCTCCACCCGGCACAGCCAGAAGAGGACTGGCCACCCCACATATGCTCTCTCTAATTCTCTCTTTCTTTCTCTCTCTCGGAGGACCTGAGCCCTAGGACCGTGCCCCAGGACTACCTGACATGATGACTCCTTGCTGTCCCCAGTCCACCTGACTGTGCTGCTGCTCCAGTTTCAACTGTTCTGCCTTATTATTATTCGACCATGCTGGTCATTTATGAACATTTGAACATCTTGGTCATGTTCTGTTATAATCTCTACCCGGCACAGCCAGAAGAGGACTGGCCACCCCACATAGCCTGGTTCCTCTCTAGGTTTCTTCCTAGGTTTTGGCCTTTCTAGGGAGTTTTTCCTAGCCACCGTGCTTTTACACCTGCATTGTTTGCTGTTTGGGGTTTTAGGCTGGGTTTCTGTACAGCACTTTGAGATATCAGCTGATGTACGAAGGGCTATATAAATAAATTTGATTTGATTTGATTTGATTATTGTGATGTGAATGGGGCAGTCAGTGTAATCTGGTACTGTGTTGTGAATGGGGCAGTCAGTGTAATCTTGTATTGTGATGTGAATGGGGCAGTCAGTGTAATCTGGTACTGTGGTGTGAATGGGGAGGTCAGTGTAATCTGGTACTGTGGTGTGAATGGGGCAGTCAGTGTAATCTGGTACTGTGATGTGAATGGGGCAGTCAGTGTAATCTGGTACTGTGATGTGAATGGGGCAGTCAGTGTAATCTGGTACTGTGATGTTAATGGGGCAGTGTAATCTGGTACTGTGATGTGAATGGGGCAGTCTGTGTAATCTGGTACTGTGATGTGAATGGGGCAGTCAGTGTAATCTGGTACTGTGATGTGAATGGGGGCAGTATAATCTGGTACTGTGATGTGAATGGGGGCAGTGTAATCTGGTACTGTGATGTGAATGGGGGCAGTGTAATCTGATGCTGTGATGTGAATTGGGCAGTCAGTGTAATCTGGTACTGTGATGTGAATGGGGGCAGTATAATCTGGTACTGTGATGTGAATGGGGCAGTGTAATCTTGTATTGTGATGTGAATGGGGCAGTCAGTGTAATCTGGTGATGTGAATGGGGCAGTCAGTGTAATCTGGTACTGTGATGTGAATGGGGGCAGTGTAATCTGGTATTGTGATGTGAATGGGGGCAGTGTAATATGGTACTGTGATGTGAATGGGGCAGTCAGTGTAATCTGGTACTGTGGTGTGAATGGGGGCAGTATAATCTGGTACTGTGATGTGAATGGGGGCAGTATAATCTGGTACTGTGATGTGAATGGGGGCAGTGTAATATGGTACTGTGATGTGAATGGGGGCAGTATAATCTGGTACTGTGATGTGAATGGGGGCAGTGTAATCTGGTACTGTGATGTGAATGGGGGCAGTGTAATCTGGTACTGTGATGTGAATGGGGGATGTGTAATCTGGTACTGTGATGTGAATGGGGCAGTGTAATCTGGCACTGTGATGTTAATGGGGCAGTGTAATATGGTACTGTGATGTGAATGGGGCAGTGTAATATTGTATTGTGATGTGAATGGGGCAGTCAGTGTAATCTGGTACTGTGGTGTGAATGGGGCAGTCAGTGTAATCTGGTACTGTGGTGTGAATGGGGCAGTCAGTGTAATCTGATACTGTGATGTAAATGTGGCAGAGTAATCTGGCATTGTGATGTGAATGGGGCAGTCAGTGTAATCTGGTACTGTGGTGTGAATTGGGCAGTCAGTGTAATCTGATATTGTGATGCAAATGGGGGCAGTGTAATCTGGTACTGTGATGTGAATGGGGCAGTCAGTGTAATCTGGTACTGTGGTGTGAATTGGGCAGTTAGTGTAATCTGATATTGTGATGCGAATTGGGGCAGTATAATCTGGTACTGTGATGTGAATGGGGCAGTATAATCTGGTACTGTGATGTGTAATCTGGTACTGTGATGTGAATGGGGCAGTGTAATCTTGTATTGTGATGTGAATGGGGCAGTCAGTGTAATCTGGTACTGTAGTGTGAATGGGCCAGTCAGTGTAATCTGGTACTGTGATGTGAATGGGGACAGTGTAATCTGGTACTGTGGTGTGAATGGGGCAGTCAGTGTAATCTGGTACTGTGATTTGAATGGGGCAGCATAATCTGGTACTGTGATGTGAATGGGAAGTCAGTGTAATCTGGTACTGTGATGTGAATGGGGCAGTCAGTGTGATCTTGTACTGTGATGTGAATGGGGCAGTCAGTGTAATCTGGTACTGTGCTGGGATTGGGCAGTTAGTGTAATCTGGTACTGTGGTGTGAATGGGGGCAGTATAATCCTGTACTGTGCTGTGAATGGGGCAGTCAGTGTAATCAGGTACTGTGATGTGAATGGGGCAGTCAATATAATCTGGTACTGTGATGTGAATGGGGCAGTATAATCTGGTATTGTGATGTGAATGGGGGCAGTGTAATCTGGTACTGTGGTGTGAATGGGGCAGTCAGTGTAATCTGGTACTGTGGTGTGAATGGGGCAGTCAGTGTAACATTGTATTGTGATGTGAATGGGGGATGTGTAATCTGGTACTGTGATCAGAATGGGGCAGTGTAATCTCGTACTGTGGTATGAATGGGGCAGTCTGTGTAATCTGGTACTGTGATGTGAATGGGGGCAGTATAATCTGGTACTGTGATGTGAATGGGGGCAGTGTAATCTGGTACTGTGATGTGAATGGGGCAGTGTAATCTGGTGCTGTGATGTGAATTGGGCAGTCAGTGTAATCTGGTACTGTGATGTGAATGGGGGCAGTGTAATATGGTACTGTGATGTGAATGGGGGCAGTGTAATCTGGTACTGTGATGTGAATGGGGGCAGTGTAATCTGGTACTGTGATGTGAATGGGGGATGTGTAATCTGGTACTGTGATGTGAATGGGGCAGTCAGTGTAATCTGGCACTGTGATGTGAATGGGGCAGTGTAATCTTGTATTGTGATTTGAATGGGGCAGTGTAATCTGGTACTGTGATGTGAATGGGGCAGAGTAATATGGTACTGTGATGTGAATGAGGCAGTGTAATCTTGTATTGTGATGTGAATGGGGCAGTCAGTGTAATCTGGTACTGTGATGTGAATGGGGCAGTCAGTGTAATCTGGTACTGTGATGTGAATGGGGCAGTCAGTGTAATCTGGTACTGTGGTGTGAATGGGGCAGAGTAATATGGTACTGTGATGTGAATGAGGCAGTGTAATCTTGTATTGTGATGTGAATGGGCAGTCAGTGTAATCTGGTACTGTGATGTGAATGGGGCAGTCAGTGTAATCTTGTATTGTGATGTGAATGGGGCAGTCAGTGTAATCTGGTACTGTGGTGTGAATGGGGCAGTCAGTGAAATCTGGTACTGTGGTGTGAATGGGGCAGTCAGTGTAATCTTGTATTGTGATGTGAATGGGGCAGTCAGTGTAATCTGGTACTGTGGTGTGAATGGGGCAGTCAGTGAAATCTGGTACTGTGGTGTGAATGGGGCAGTCAGTGTAATCTGGTACTGTGATGTGAATGGGGCAGTCAGTGTAATCTGGTACTGTGGTGTGAATTGGGCAGTCAGTGTAATCTGGTACTGTAGTGTGAATGGGCCAGTCAGTGTAATCTGGTACTGTGATGTGAATGGGGGCAGTGTAATCTGGTACTGTGGTGTGAATGGGGCAGTCAGTGTAATCTGGTACTGTAATGTGAATGGGGCAGCATAATCTGGTACTGTGATGTGAATGGGCAGTCAGTGTAATCTGGTACTGTGATGTGAATGGGGCAGTCAGTGTGATCTTGTACTTTAATGTGAATGGGGCAGTCAGTGTAATCTGCTACTGGGCTGTGATTGGGCAGTTAGTGTAATCTGGTACTGTGGTGTGAATGGGGGCAGTATAATCCTGTACTGTGATGTGAATGGGGCAGTCAGTATAATCTGGTACTGTGATGTGAATGGGGCAGTATAATCTGGTATTGTGATGTGAATGGGGCAGTCAGTGTAATCTGGTGCTGTGGTGTGAATGGGGCAGTCAGTGTAACATTGTATTGTGATGTGAATGGGGCAGTCAGTGTAATCTTGTATTGTGATGTGAATGGGGGCAGTGTAATCTGGTAATGTGGTGTGAATGGGGCAGTCAGTGTAATCTGGTACTGTGGTGTGAATGGGGCAGTCAGTGTAAAATTGTATTGTGATGTGAATGGGGCACTCAGTGTAATCTTGTATTGTGATGTGAATGGGGGCAGTGTAATCTGGTACTGTGGTGTGAATGGGGCAGTCAGTGTAATCTGGTACTGTGGTTTGAATTGGGCAGTCAGTGTAATCTGATATTGTGATGCGAATGGGGGCAGTGTAATCTGATACTGTGATGTGAATGGGGCAGTCAGTGTAATCTGGTACTGTGGTGTGAATGGGGGCAGTGTAATCTGGTACTGGGATGTGAATGGGGCAGTATAATCTGGTACTGTGATGTGAATGGGACAGTCAGTGTAATCTGGTACTGTGATGTGAATGGGGCAGTGTAATCTTGTATTGTGATGTGAATTGGGCAGTCAGTGTAATCTGGTACTGTGATGTGAATGGGGCAGTCAGTGTAATCTGGTACTGTAGTGTGAATGGGCCAGTCAGTGTAATCTGGTACTGTGATGTGAATGGGGGCAGTGTAATCTGGTACTGTGGTGTGAATGGGGCAGTCAGTGTAATCTGGTACTGTGATGTGAATGGGGCAGCATAATCTGGTACTGTGATGTGAATGGGCAGTCAGTGTAATCTGGTACTGTGATGTGAATGGGGCAGTCAGTGTGATCTTGTACTGTGATGTGAATGGGGCAGTCAGTGTAATCTGGTACTGTAGTGTGAATGGGCCAGTCAGTGTAATCTGGTACTGTGATGTGAATGGGGGCAGTGTAATATGGTACTGTGGTGTGAATGGGGCAGTCAGTGTAATCTGGTACTGTGATGTGAATGGGGCAGCATAATCTGGTACTGTGATGTGAATGGGCAGTCAGTGTAATCTGGTACTGTGATGTGAATGGGGCAGTCAGTGTGATCTTGTACTTTGATGTGAATGGGGCAGTCAGTGTAATCTGGTACTGTGCTGTGATTGGGCAGTTAGTGTAATCTGGTACTGTGGTGTGAATGGGGCAGTCAGTGTAACATTGTATTGTGATGTGAATGGGGCAGTCAGTGTAATCTTGTATTGTGATGTGAATGGGGGCAGTGTAATCTGGTACTGTGGTGTGAATGGGGCAGTCAGTGTAATCTGGTACTGTGGTGTGAATGGGGCAGTCAGTGTAACATTGTATTGTGATGTGAATGGGGAAGTCAGTGTAATCTTGTATTGTGATGTGAATGGGGGCAGTGTAATCTGGTACTGTGGTGTGAATGGGGCAGTCAGTGTAACATTGTATTGTGATGTGAATGGGGCAGTCAGTGTAATCTTGTATTGTGATGTGAATGGGGGCAGTGTAATCTGGTACTGTGGTGTGAATGGGGCAGTCAGTGTAATCTGGTACTGTGGTGTGACTTGGGCAGTCAGTGTAATCTGATATTGTGATGCGAATGGGGGCGGTGTAATCTGGTACTGTGATGTGAATGGGGCAGTCAGTGTAATCTGGTACTGTGATGTGAATGGGGCAGTCAGTGTAATCTGGTACTGTAGTGTGAATGGGCCAGTCAGTGTAATCTGGTACTGTGATGTGAATGGGGGCAGTGTAATCTGGTACTGTGGTGTGAATGGGGCAGTCAGTGTAATCTGGTACTGTGATGTGAATGGGGCAGCATAATCTGGTACTGTGATGTGAATGGGCAGTCAGTGTAATCTGGTACTGTGATGTGAATGGGGCAGTCAGTGTGATCTTGTACTGTGATGTGAATGGGGCAGTCAGTGTAATCTGGTACTGTGCTGTGATTGGGCAGTTAGTGTAATCTGGTACTGTGGTGTGAATGGGGGCAGTATAATCCTGTACTGTGATGTGAATGGGGCAGTCAGTATAATCTGGTACTGTGATGTGAATGGGGTAGTATAAACTGGTATTGTGATGTGAATGGGGCAGTCAGTGTAATCTGGTACTGTGGTGTGAAGGGGGCAGTCAGTGTAACATTGTATTGTGATGTGAATGGGGCAGTCAGTGTAATCTTGTATTGTGATGTGAATGGGGGCAGTGTAATCTGGTACTGTGGTGTGAATGGGGGCAGTGTAATCTGGTACTGTGATGTGAATGGGGCAGTCAGTGTAATCTGGTACTGTAGTGTGAATTGGCCAGTCAGTGTAATCTGGTACTGTTATGTGAATGGGGGCAGTGTAATCGGGTACTGTGGTGTGAATGGGGCAGTCAGTGTAATCTGGTACTGTGATGTGAATGGGGCAGCATAATCTGGTACTGTGATGTGAATGGGCAGTCAGTGTAATCTGGTACTGTGATGTGAATGGGGGCAGTGTAATCTGGTACTGTGGTGTGAATGGGGCAGTCAGTGTAATCTGGTACTGTGGTGTGAATGGGGCAGTCAGTGTAACATTGTATTGTGATGTGAATGGGGCAGTCAGTGTAATCTTGTATTGTGATGTGAATGGGGGCAGTGTAATCTGGTACTGTGGTGTGAATGGGGCAGTCAGTGTAATATGGTACTGTGGTGTGAATGGGCCAGTCAGTGTAATCTGGTACTGTGATGTGAATGGGGGCAGTGTAATCTGGTACTGTGGTGTGAATGGGGCAGTCAGTGTAATCTGGTACTGTGGTGTGAATGGGGCAGTCAGTGTAACATTGTATTGTGATGTGAATGGGGCAGTCAGTGTAATCTTGTATTGTGATGTGAATGGGGGCAGTGTAATCTGGTACTGTGGTGTGAATGGGGCAGTCAGTGTAATATGGTACTGTGGTGTGAATGGGGCAGTCAGTGTAATCTGGTACTGTGGTGTGAATGGGGCAGTCAGTGTAATCTGGTACTGTGGTGTGAATGGGGCAGTCAGTGTAATCTTGTATTGTGATGTGAATGGGGGCAGTGTAATCTGGTACTGTGGTGTGAATGGGGCAGTCAGTGTAATCTGGTACTGTGGTGTGAATGGGGCAGTCAGTGTAATCTGGTACTGTGCCGTCCCCTCTGGTAGGTTGAGGTACTACAGGGAGGAAGGGACAGTAGTGCAGGAACCAAGGTAGAGAAAGATTGTCAGGGAAGGCCAGGTTTCATGTATGTCTGATCTTCATGTATCTACAGACCGGAGCTCTGGAGAACCAAGACCTAAAATCCAGACCAGACCCCACTAAACACTAGTCAGATGAGAGAAGGTAAGCGGGGTGGGGGTGTCCTCATTTAAACCCAGTGTCCGTTCATATCACAGAAACTGTCGAAATATCTGTCATTGAGCCAGATTCATAAGAGTCCCTTGAATGACAATGACATCTACCTATTGCTCATCTTTACAGTCCCAGCAGGCAAAACAATAAAAGAGAAATTGAGAATTTGATTTGATCCAGTGGAACAGATGTCCAGCAAAGACAAGAAGACTGGTCTTGGCACCAGTGTAACGCTGCAACCTCGTCTCAGAGCATTTCATATTATTCTGTACGTAAATCAGATAAATACGATTCAGTATGATATGTTACGTTTCATATGGTAAGTATTGATTTGTGGATGTTCATCATTCATTTTGTATGACATGTTACAAATTTCAATTCCTACAATATGTTACGAATTCCAATTTGTTGTTAGCATTAGCTGGGGGTTAAGGTTAGGAGTTAAATTAAAGGATTAAGGTTAGGGTTAAGGAAAGCTTTAACTAGGGAAAGGGTTAACTAGAAGGCTTAATTAAGGTTAGGGGAAGGGTTATCTAAAAGGCCCATAAACTCTTGTCAGAAGTAATGCACTACATAGGGAATAGGGTTCTATCTGGGACTCACACTTAGTAAACTCCATCCATGCATTATCTTTGTTGCATCAATGGAGAATTGTGAAACACTGTTTGACCTTGTAATATATATGTGAATATACAATTTAAGGCAAGATTTAGGAATAACAAAGCCCTTTTTTCTAAATGAAACGGGATGACTGTCGTGTATTCTAATGGTTGTGATGTATAAGGGTATATTGTAATGGTGCTACTTTTTATCCCATACAGATACACAGTACTGATCCTGCATATCATAGTTCCTTTCATAATACAGCAGTGTAACGGAGACGCTGATAGTCAAGAAGCAGGTGAAACGTTAATGAACCCTGGAACGAGACAACAATAACAGTAGCGTCTACGCATAAACACAGGAGCAATACTGACTGGGGGAAAAACCTAAGGGAGTGGAAGATATAGGAGAGGTAATACGTGAGGTAATGGAGTCCAGGTGTGCCTCATGATGACATGCAGCTGTGCATAATGATGGATCCCAGGACCACACTATACTGACCCTGCAAATCCTGGTTCCTCTCATAATACAGTAGGCCTACAGCACTCTACTGACCCTGCATATCCTGGTTCCTCTCATCATACAGTAGGCCTATAGCACTCCACTGACCCTGCATATCCTGGTTCCTCTCATAATACAGTAGGCCTACAACACTCTACTGACCCTGCATATCCTAGTTCCTCTTGTCATACAGTAGACCTACAGCACTCTACTGACCCTGCATATCCTGGTTCCTCATAATACAGTAGGCCTACAGCACTCTACTGGCCCTGCATATCCTGGTTCCTCTCATCATACAGTAGGCCTATAGCACTCTACTGACCCTGCATATCCTGGTTCCTCATAATACAGTAGGCCTACAGCACTCTACTGGCCCTGCATATCCTGGTTCCTCTTGTCATACAGTAGGCCTACAGCACTCTACTGACCCTGCATATCCTGGTTCCTCATAATACAGTAGGCCTACAGCACTCTACTGGCCCTGCATATCCTGGTTCCTCTCATCATACAGTAGGCCTATAGCACTCTACTGACCCTGCATATCCTGGTTCCTCATAATACAGTAGGCCTACAGCACTCTACTGGCCCTGCATATCCTGGTTCCTCTTGTCATACAGTAGACCTACAGCACTCTACTGACCCTGCATATCCTAGTTCCTCTTGTCATACAGTAGACCTACAGCACTCTACTGACCCTGCATATCCTGGTTCCTCATAATACAGTAGGCCTACAGCACTC